>NW_027526203.1:248508247-248631891 GCF_048455015.1 Haemaphysalis longicornis | reverse complement strand
TGATCTAGGTATTTGATATCAGCAGGATCACTTACTCACCGCCCTTCTTGAAAAGGGACTTGCAAAACGTCAGTCACCTCCTCCTCTGCGCACACAAAGCTGCCCTTCCACCGCCCCTGAATATATCCACTGCCAGACACGAGGGACTTGGGATACATAATATAGCGGAGGGGCGCATCGAAGTCCATTTGTCCAGTCGGGTGGTCTGCCTACTGAAAACTCCCACTGAGCATCAGAATCTCAACCAATTAGGGATAGCCCCTCTCGATGGCCTTTAAGCGAAATCTCCCCCCCCCCTCCCCTGGCGAAATTCACTCTTATCTGATCATCAGACCAATCCCTCGCAACTTACATGCTACGCACCACGCGGGCAGAAGCACAGAGGTTACGAGCTCTGCACAAACGTGTCCCCGTATGACCCGATGTGGTATATGTGGATGCTGCAGACTATGGGCCCCACAGTACCTACGCCATCGCTGCAGTCAACAAATCCCGATAACCCTCCACTCCCCTCCCTTACCGTTAACACACACCACCCAGCGACAGCGGAGGAAACGGCCATCGCGTTAGCACTCTTAAAGAGGCCTACCCTATGAATCATGATTTCTGATTCTGAAGGGGGAGGAGTAAAACTTTTATTGTGATTCAAAAAGTCTTCTGGGTGGAGCCCTCAGTCCAGGGCTCCGATGGAGCAACCCGCCGTCTTCGCCCGTTCGATCAGCTGCAGCTGTCTGCTGGACTTGAATGGAGAGCGCTTAAACTTTGACAGTAAACAGTGGAAACAAAAGGAAACAATGGGTGCACAAGCTGAAGTGGTCAACGAGCCCGACTGCGAACTTCCAAAAAAAGTACAAGAGACGCTAGGAAAAGGACCGAAGTACGCTGTCCAGGTCAGGGCGAAGCCTCTGGAACTACTGCAGCTATGGTCAAGACTATCGCGGAAGAGGTGCCACAGAATGAAACGGAAGCATGTGCACACAACGCCTTGAACTGCGTTGAGCGGGGCATTGCATTACCGTCAGGCATCTCCTCCTCCATCCGGCTTTTCGCAGACGACTGTGTTCTGTACAGGAAAATTTCTAGTAAAAATGATCAGCTCCTTCTCCAAAACGACCTAATCCACTTAGAAAACTGGTGCTTGCTATGGATGATGCAACTAAACGTTTCGAAGTGTAAATTCATGCACGTAACCCGCCAACACTCTCCCGATCGCTTTGCATACTCGGTTACCTCAACTGACTTATCACGGGTGGAGACCTACCGGTACCTCGGTGTCCTTTTAAACAGCAAACTAACCTGGTCTGACCACATCCAAAAACTTGCAGCCGATGCCTCTAAGATCCTCGGGTACATCCGGAGATCGCTATCATGCTCACCTGCTCGAGTCCGCCAGTTGGCATACACTACCTTTGTACGCGCAAAGCTTGATTATGCTTCAGCAATTTGGAACCCCCATCAAACTTATTTGATAAATTCTCTTGAGTCTATTCAAAATCGTGCAGCCCGTTTTATTTCTTCTACGTACGGCTTTCCTTCGAGCATCTCAGCTATAAAGTCGTCCCTCGGTCTCCCCACACTTGTTTCTAGGCGGAAAATAGCAAGGCTCTGTCTTTTTCATAAACTATATTATACATTTCCCGACATGCACACTTCATTATTGCTACCCCCACTGCGCACTTCACGCCGCCTACATAACTCAATGAGCAAGCAGCGCCTGTATGGCTCCACAAATGCGTTCAACAAATCTTTTCTTCCTATCGCCATAGAGGAGTGGAATAACCTGCCTGAATCTATAGCAACTGAACGCGACCCTAACAAATTCAAGATGTCATTAACAGTACACGTATACAACTAGACCCCATGTCCGAACAGCATATAGTACGACCACACCCAGATGTTAGTGTATAGTTTCCATGTATGGTGTTCTCCTTGCTCTTTTTTTATCGCTGTTACCTCATGCGCTAATCTGATTCTTGTTGACACATCCTCCTCCTATTGGCGCCCCATGTGTCGTGTCCTCCTTATTTCCTCTTGTGACTACATGTGCTCAAACTACTGAAGGGATCACTACAAGCCTGTTGTGCGCCAACTTTGCTTGTGTGCCCTCCATACTTCTGGCTCACCTTTTCATGAATGATGTTAAATCTGTTGTATTTTCTCCCTCGTTTATTTTTCTTAAGCCATTGTTACCCCATTGTTACGTCGTTTTATTTTTCTTAAGCCATTGTTACCCCATGCAGTCAAACGGCTGCTGGGATGAGTCCCGTCTTGTTTCGCCCCCCAAACGGCTTCCCTGCTTTACATGTTGTCCGATCTTTCTCTTTGGTGTTCCATTTGTTTTTCCTCCTGTCTTGTTTTTTCTTTTGTTTCTCCGAACATGTATACGCTTTCATGTTTTTCGCTTCCCCCCATTTGTGCAATCGTCCTGTTATTGCTGTTGTCATGTTTATGTATAGTCTTATTGTTCTGGCTGTTGTCGTGTTTACGGGGCTTTGATATTGCCCCTGTGTTTTCCCCTTGTTTTATCATGACCATCGGAAGCTCTCGTTTCTGCCCCCCCCCTTATGTAATGCCAAGACAGGGCCTTTCAGGGTAATTAAACGATGATGATGATGATTATGAGTGCTGCGGATTTTCTAGGGCTCATCAAGGTGTATCTGCACTCGTTGATCATCCAGTTCCAAGGAGAGCTGTACTCACAGAAGGACGGCATTTGTATAGGCTCCAGCATTGCCCCTGTGCTGTGTGACCTATTCCTCTCAAAAGGTGACCGAGCCTTGCAGGAGGCTTTCCATGACATAGGGGTTATCAAGTGCTTCAGGTATGTGGACGACTTCCTTGTGTGTACTGAGATGGGGCGCTGCACTCGGGACAATGCGCTGAATATACTAGAAAAAATTCAAGGAAGCTCACGAAGGACTAGATTTCACCTTTGAGCAGCCCAAGGAGGCCTGCCTGCAGTACCTTGACTTGTCGATCAAGTTTGGCAACTGTGTGGGCTGGATGTACAAGACACGTACAGAAAACGGTTTGCTCCGGTATGCGTCAGCCCACTCAGTAACCATAAAACGAGGCATCGCGGTGTCATGTCTGGCACAGGCCATCAAGAAGTCATGTTGTGACAACGTGCACGAGAGCATCATCCAGCAGAAAAAAAGACTGAAGGGCGCAGGGTACCCGGACCAAGTCACTGCATCAGTTGCAGAAAAAGTGTTGAAGATGGCGGGGAAGGGGCGAAATGCAGAAAAATACGGCAAAGAAAAAGAAAAAGAAAAGCAAAAAAGGCCCGTGGTGTTACCATACGTCCATGCTATATCGCACAGACTAAAAAAGGCAGCCGGAGCACACGACGTGCGCGTTGTCTTTTCAGCGCCCAACAAATGAAGGGGCCTTCGTACGAAAGTTAACAGGGAGGGACATGACGACACTACCGAACCGAGCTGTGGTTGCAAGCACGTGCAGAAGTTTGTTAAATGTGAGCAAGGTGTTGTTTACAAAATTCCCCTTCCGGGCGGAAAGTCATACATCGGCCAGACTGGTCGCTGCCTCAATGAACGGCTTGGGGAGCACAAGTACGCGTGCTCGTTGATAAATGCGCCGAGCAACTTGGCACAGCATTGTGCAAGATCTGGATGCACGCCTGAGTACCATAAAACGTCAGTGCTCCTGAGGTCCAGAAACAAGATGCAGCGCGAGATATGGGAAACATACAGCATGTTGTCTGGAAAAGAAGGGGAATACGTCAGCGCACCATCTATCACATTATCGAAAAGAGAAATAGATTTTTTGTCGCCCTAAGAACTGAGCATGCGCTCCTTGTAACACCATGTGCAGTTGTAATCTTTCTGTATCTTTTTTTGTATCTCTTTTTCATTCAAGCACGTGTCTATATATGTTCATCCACGTTAATAAATCAGTTGTTAGTTCGCGCTTCGTCTTGTGTTATAGTCTTTCTCGCCCTTGTTTACTGTCAAAGTTTAAGCGCTCTCCATTCAAGTTATGCAGAACCAACTAGCCCCTACAGATGCCCTGTCTGCTGGGGCAAGAGGTAGCGAGTTCTCTCTCCCACTGCTCTCGGGAGGGGTTCGGGATAGGGTCGATGTGGGGGTTATTTTGGCATTCCAATAACATGTAGTAAAGCGAGGCAGGAACGCCGTAGTGTCTGCACAGGGTTTCGTAGAGGGTGGGGAGTATAGCGTGCAGCCTAGTAGGGTGTGAGTACGTGTCCGTCTGTAGTTGACGTAGAGCAGTCTGTTTGGGCCTAGTTAGTTGCTCAGAAACTGGAGGGTATCGCATTCGGCCAAACTGGTAATGCTGTGGGATGTCCTTGTACGTGAGAAGGTGATACGCTGTCTTTTCCTTTTCTTACTGTGCTCGGCTGACCAAATCTCGAGCGAAGGCAAGCGCTGCCTGGTTTCCGCAGAGAGAAGAGGGGCTGGGGTCTAGATTATTTTTATGTTTCGCGCCAAACCCCTCCCTTCCCCATCCCCTGAGCAGTGGGAGCACGAGCTGGGCAGCTCACGGTGCGAGGACCAAGAACGCCTCATCGCTCGCGCCCAAGCTGCTGCGCTAGCTCGCGGCTATCTGGACTAAGAAAGCCACCCACATTTATGTTCAATAAACGTTTTCCAATCCGATTAAATCTGGGAGGTGGGCGGCCTAATATTCAGGCAGGCCTTTAAAATTTTGCAACAAAACCCTCCTAATTCCCGAGTAGAACTTATCTGGTCTACGGTACACGCTGGTCTCGCGAAAAATGAGGCTGCCCACAACGCGGCTGGAGGGCTTACGATTCAAGCCGGGCTCAGCTACATTCCCTGTCACGGGGCCAGATCTGTCAGGGACAGAGTAGTCCATTTCGTTATCACCCATTACCGCCTCGTCCGCCATAGATATCATTCCGCCCATTCCTACTCACCCATTTCCAAGAACGCACGTGGCCACTTTCCTTGACAAACACCTTCCCGATACCCGCAATACCTTCCCTTATCGGCCCCTGACCGTACCCCTCCCCGGAATGCCTGCATGCAGTGCACTCGCCACCCTTCCTCATATCCTTTGGGGATGGCCTGGAGACCACCTCCCTTTAATATCCTATGGCGAACTGTCGGCGGGAGTGCTGAGAACTCGGAGCTGGAGGTGCAAACCGCTCTGGTCAGCAGAGCAACCGAATTCGCCACCCGGCACAAGATGGGGGCCACGACAGCCGCTTAGACCACATAACGCTCAATAAAGGGACTTTTTCCCTCTCTCCAACGCACCAGCCACACCTGCAGCTGCAGCCGCACCGGCACCTCCGAAGAGCGTTACGACATAACCACACACCGGATTAGACATCAGTGCGCGGGATCTGTAGGGCGCCTGGCAGACGGGAAAGAGGAATTTGATTGTATTTGACAAGCGCGTCTTGGTATTCGGAAAACGCAGGAAACGCAGGAAACCTGGTGCTTCTCGGGGGGATGTGTGGTTTCATCTGTATTTTAGCACTCCACGATTAGGCTCGCACCTGCCGGAATTTTGCCATTTTTTTGCTCGGCTATTTTTCAACCATTAGCATTGAGTATACCTGTATCGCGTTCACCCTGCGAGACATCAACGCGACACGCGGGAGAATAATACTGCCGATTGTACACGCACAAAGCTGACAGCGCAGCAGCAGCCCGCTAATATTTAAAGACCCACGCAGCACCGAACGCCCCAGCAAGTGAGAACCGAAAAAACAATCAGTCCCAAGGCACGCCACAGGATGCGTAACTCCTTTTATATCTTCTTCGCAACGATTGCGCGACAACTCCAAGGAAAAGGAGAAAATGCGACATGGAGCGAAACATTTTTGCTTTTAACCTTCCCAAAACGCAGTACCCCTTAAGTGAGAACGGCGCGGCCCACTGCGTGCAAAACCGACGCATTACGAAATTGGGAGGGCCCAGCCTTGCACTCTTTCCCTTCCTCATCTGTCGCCCGTGCGAACGGTGAGCCTAGAGAGAGGAAAGAAGTCAACCTGGCGGCGCATGTGCCGAAATGCAGTTATGATCGGCGCTGCAGCCGCACACTGCCTGCGGTGCTGTGTTAGCTGGGCTCGGGGGAGCCTTCGATCACCAGCCTTCCGAAGTGTTCCCGCACGCGGACCACACCACGATTCGCGCACGAGGCAGGCGATCCATTTTCTCGTCGCTTCCCTCTAATGCTCCTCCGGCCGCCCAGCTGCAGGAAACGCCGAGTCGGCTGATGGAGCGGCTGCGCCTCTACTTAGTCGGCCAGGCTCGCGACTCTGCGGCTGAGCGAGTCTTGCCGTCTTCTGCCCATGTTGCGCCTGATCGTGAACAAGGCATGCGGAGTTCGCGCGAGGAGAGCCCAATAACAAACGGGCCCCCATCTGCGAAAACGGGGGCGCTGGAGGCCCTCTTCCATCCTCGCCGTGGCGAGCACGCAAACACCCGAACGAAGCTCTCTCTCTCTCTCTCTCTCTCTCTCTCTCTCTCTCTCTCTCTCTCTCTCTCTCTCTCTCTCTCTCTCTCTCTCTCTCTCTCTCTCTCTCTCTCTCTCTCTCTCTCTCTCTCTCTCTCTCTCTCTCTCTCTCTCTCTCTCTCTCCCGCTCGCTCGCTCTCGGTGTGTGTATGTGCGTGTGAAGGTGAGTCTGCGCGTGAGTATGAGCGTGCATGCGTGCAAGCAAGCCTCATTCGCATACACCACCAAAAAACGTTGCTGAGCTACGACGTGCTTTGCAAAAATCTTATCCACTCGTCCTTTTCTCTATCGGAATCTTTGTGGTGGCGATGTTAGCGGTAGTCGGAATAATCTTGTTTCGAAGTGAGCTTTGGTGCACGCGCTGAAGGCTCTTCCGCGGATATCAGTCAGAACTTATAGCAATACGCATCAGTTGAAATTCGACAGGGCCGATTGAAAATGCTGCTAATTAGAACATTCTGGTAATCCGAGGCAGTCACCTTCTATTAGTTAACGCGCAGAAAAATCTGTACAGAACAACAACCACGGGTTGTGATAGTTCAAGTACGGCGACCGCCCTTGCGTTGCTTTTGTTCACCTATTTGAACCTTTTCTATATTTTTCAGAGGCCCGTTGAGACAAGAAAGAACCGTTACAAACTTCCGGCACGCTGCCACGTGAGCCTGCCGGACAGCGGGCCCGCTGTTGAGTTGCAAGGCTTGGGCGGATACGCTCGCTATGGCCCGGTAAAGACCGCGGGAGTGGGGACAGTGTTCGGTGGCTCGCTCGTGCCCCCCTTGTACTGACGGCTATCGCCGTAAAAAAGCCGATATTTTGGTCTAGACCGCACTGTGTAATAAACTGCTTTACCAACCACTTTAAACAAAACTGATTTTAATCAAATTATCCACATGTTAAGACAAGTGCTGAACGGTCCTGTAAGTGGACCCAGATAATATATATATATATATATATATATATATATATATATATATATATATATATATATATATATATATATATATATATATATATATATATATATATATATATATATATATATATATATATATATATATATATATATCTTTTTTTTTTCATCGCTGGAACGATACAGCGAAGGTTCGCCTGGCCCTGCACAACGCGGCTTGCAATAAACATGAGACTGATGTTTCTCGGTAGTCCCTCTAAAATTATTTCGCGTAAAATGAAAGCATGAGTATGAAACAATGGAATATTTAGCTTGGAAATGCAGCCACACACGATGCCATGTTTTCATCCCAGTTGGGGAGTGCCAACTCCTGATCTAAAATAATGTCGCACACACTCTGTAATTTCAGAGGCCTAGTAAAGAAATGGAAACAGAATGGGGGCAATGGCGCGGTGACTGACGGTGTGGAATTGATGGTAGGAAGTGCAGAATGGAGTTGGAATGGAAGCGTGGACGTGCCAGTTTACCTGCTGAAATAAACATGGGCGTCGAAAGGATTTTCTCTCGAGGTGGGCAAACCCGTTGCATCGCCAGGGAGGG
This sequence comes from Haemaphysalis longicornis, assembly GCF_048455015.1. NCBI lineage: Eukaryota > Metazoa > Arthropoda > Arachnida > Ixodida > Ixodidae > Haemaphysalis > Haemaphysalis longicornis. Next base: position 248,623,913 of record NW_027526203.1, on the reverse strand, counting down.
GGAGAAAGCAGAAGAGAGTGGGCAAGTGTGGCTTAGATGGGGGGGGGGGGGGGGGGGGGGGGGGCGTTTGCACCCTTTTGCTGACGCCCAGGGATTTGAAGCGCTCGTATTCGCTTCGTGGGGGAAAAAACAGCGCAGAGACGAGGACTAACGGACGAAAAGACAGTACAAGCGCTGTACTGTCTTTTCGTCCGTTAGTCCTCGTCTCTGCGCTGTTTTTTCCCCCTGAGATGTCAAACCAACTAGCCCAATCCCAAGCTTTAGTCGCTTCGTGGCAGCGTTTCAAGCAGGCGTTATGTCAGTGTCCAGGCAGTGTTCAGTTGTAGCTACACGTTTCTTTGAACGCAGGCTATCGGTACCTTGCAAGACATCATCTAAGACGATTCGCCAGCATTTAGAGGGACTGGGTATTTTCTATACCGACAGTGGTGGAGCAAAAGTTCAACTGCCCATGATGATTTAACCTCAAATAGCTCAAGAAATGCGAAGTGCTGTGGCAGCGCTGAGGTTCGTTCTGTCAAGAAAGCAAATTAGCAGCAGCGCTCCAGCTACAGTCATCAAGAAATGTAACGCGATCACGAAAGTATGAACCAGATCACACAAATAGCGCGATTTCTTTGTATGCAGGCCCCATTGACGCGTGGCTTAATTACAGAAACAAAGTTAAGAATGTGACTTTCTAAATATACCAGCAGCGCCCTATTATTGGACCTTCACGAGCAGTATTTTGCGTGTTCTGGTTGGCATTTTCGTGTTAGCATTTCATTTGTCCATGACTGTGCAGCCATCGAGCCAGGTAAAACGAAAGAAACATCCAAAGCAGCAGAAACTGCCACTGTTCAGCCCAAAAATGAACCTGCAGGACAAATGGAGGAGATATATCAATATACCTCTCATAAGCTGCATGATAATGACGAGGTAACGGGTCTGAACTTCTAGAAGGCCAACGCGGCTCGTTTTCCGCACATGTTCACGCGTCGCGATGGAGATTTTGGGTTATTTCTGAAGCAAACGCTGCAGACGAAGACGTATGAAGAGCTTCTGTTTTCGAAGGGGGCTCAATTTTCAGGTTGTTCTTTAGAGCGGATTATGTTCCCAAAGCGAAATACCGCCGCGGTTGGGTGTTTTGAATTGAATTTAAAAGCAGCCAAAACAACCTTTCGTTCGGTGTTTCATTTGGAAATAGAAGCTAAATACCATACTTTGCTTGAGTTATTCCTGGTGCTTCCGCCTTTTTGCAATGTTTTTCTTTTAGCTTTCGTCAAGACCTACGTGCACTTACTAAAAGAATCTCCCACGGAGTAACTGGCGCATTCGAATGAGATCGCGAAGACACCTAGAGGGGTAATTGTTGAAGTTTGATTGGTTTGAATGGTTGACCTCAGAGGTTTCGAAAGAGTGAACTGCCGGAAGTCGCACTAATTTCGAGACCCTGGCTTTCAGGCCACATTGTACTCAACCTAATAATCGGTTAGAGTGCTTTTAGAGGCGCCTTTCAGAACATGGCTCAGGGAAATCGGGGCATGCAGCCACAACAGGTGAGACGCCCTCGCAGAAAAGTAGCTGATAATCGCTCTGTAGCGACTCTGCGTGCAGTCTCATAACTTCTCGCGAGGAATGGTGCGACATTCCTGTGACGGGACAATGCGAGCGAATAGCGATCCACCATGGTGTTCAAAAAGGTAGCATCAGAACCCATACCGCGGGATACCTGTTACCATGCAAGGCGACCCATTGAAAATGGTGCAACCTTCCGCGTTGCAAGACTCCCGCCATTTCCGCCATCTCCTTCCAAGGGAGAGGGGGATTGAAACAGCGCCTCACTTAGGCACAAACAAGCGCGAAATACGATCTTGTCACTTGCGCAAGAGCAGTGCAGCGTGGAGCGGTGATCGTTCTTCCACAGCCGCCAGCCAGGCAGGGAAGATCGCTCGCCAGTTGCGTCGCCAGCTCCTCCGGTCACGCGATGCAGCGCGCCCTCCTGTAATTACAGGGTGTGCGCTCAGGGCTTCTCCATGCAAACACAAATGCGGCCAGCGCTGAGCGGCCGTCTTTTTCGTATTTACCCAACGCACGCTGCTTTCTTCACTGGGAAACGGAGCTGCGGGATGGAGCGCGTGTTGCCGATTACGCGACAACAGGCGAGCTCTGACAGGCGTAAGGGGAGTCTTTTCTACATCATATGAGTAGTACGCCGCATCGATCAACACTTATCCCGTGAAGAAACATTTGGAGCAGAGGTACGGACTCAGAAGTGTAGTGAGTGCTTCGCCGCAAAATCACCCAGGCCAAATAACCCCGCTTAAAGTAGGGTTTGAAAAAGGTTTTAAAAAGGTTTAAAAAACACGACGACTTAAGCAATTGAGTTGATGAGCCGCGGGCCTTTTTTAGAAGAAAACTTAATCAAAATAAAGCCCTGCTCGGGTTTTCGGCATTTCCACGTTCGGAAGGATACATGTGTACTCCGTACGAATTTTCGTTGGCAGAAGTGCTAGCCTGGAAATAAAGGAGAAGCAGGAAACGAACCAGTAGTACAATGGCCAATACGCCGCATTCAACACAAGGAGTCACAGGTTCGGATCTGGATACCGCAAAATTTTTATTTATAACCACATGATTTGTTTCTTCTCATTACAGCTGTTTTTTAAGGCGAAGCTGTCTATAGCTAGGATACAGCATAGACCGAGCGTAGGCCAAATGTCAGGGTTCAGAAAAAAAAGATAATAAAAATACACATGAGCTCCTATGGCCTTCATGTTTTGATACAAGACGCCATACATTCCTCCTGGTAATATGTCTTCCCAGCTATGCATTTGTGTTTTAAGGGGCCGCCGACTTTAACACTTTCGTGACCGCAGAAAAATCGGTTGTTTTTGGGTGTTCCAGGAAATATTCTTTTCTTGCCACAAACAATGAGTGATGCTGAAGAGTAAGACACGAAATGATGGAGAAAGAATAGGGCTTTCTAAGAGCAATAATTTCTAGCAACAGATTTATAACAAATTTTATAAAAAATTAACGAAACCAGAAAAGAACAAAAAGAAAAACAATATGATAAAAACGTCAATGCACTTTGCACAAGGCACACACAAAAAAATTTAAATATGCAATTTGAACATAAGGGAGAGAGAGAGAGAGAACTCTTTAATGTGGGCTGGAGAGGTCAGCTCTGCTAGCGGCAGTGCTTGCTACGCCAGATGGGGGTGATTACAATGCAGTGTAGTGAATGTGAGAGATCGGAAAAGCAGCAATAGAGAGAAAAAAAAGTTAAATAAAAATGGCACACAATGTAGTGCAAGGAAAAAACTCGAAATAAAGTTAAGGAAATGAAATAAAAATTGAGCGAATGGAGCCCAGGAAGCACAGAGCGCCTAACAAGAAAAAGGAGTCAAAGCGTACACGACGACGCAAACGCGGACAGACGTAGCCATGCGCACAATGGAAGAATTACAAAGTTTTGTCTAGTCCTGAATCTCGCAAAAAAAGCAGAAGGATTTTTGTCCCTAAATATGAGTCATTGTTGTTGTCCCAGGGTCCAAGAAAGTGGCACAACTGAAGGCTTGCTCCGCGTCGAACACGAGACAGGCAGCTCGCCGCTGTAACTTGCGCAGCGGAAAATCGCGGGCATATACACAACAAGTGCTCGGTAGTCTCGAGCACAGCGCACGTGGGGCACAGTGGTGAATCCTCCCACCCTATTTTAAACTTGAAGCTTCGGGTGTAAGCCACGTTGAGACGCAAACGATGCAGTACACCTTCAGAAGCTTTGGTTAGGCCGGGTGGAACACGGAATTTACAGAAAGGGTCAATTCCATGTAGAGGTGGATATCCGCTGCGAGGGTGCTGCCACTTCAACATTTGCTCTCTCCCCAACCAATTCGATAGATAAGGGCACAACCATCCTCTCGAGAGAAAGGAAGCTGTGTCGTGTTACGCAGAGAGTGGCCAGCGCTGGCGGCTGCATCAGATATTATATTTCCTTCTATTCCCGAATGACCAGGAAGCCATTGAAGCACGATGTAATGGCCCGCGCGCACTACCGCTGTGTGGATTTCACTGATTCTACACACAAGCTGACTGCAGTGGTTGGACAGCCTTCTTAGAGCTTGCAGAGCACCCCGTGAGTCTAAGAAGATCACCCATTGTCGAGCATGATGTGCACCAATGAAATGAAGGGAAAGTAATACTGCATTAATGAGCTCTGTAAGTGCAAGCCCAGTCGAAAAACACAACAGGAATTTCTGTCGCACAACAGAACTTTCTGTCGCACGACAGAAATTTCTGTCGCACGACAGGGATTTCTGTTGGGACTACAGGATGGTCTGTCGTGCGACAGGAAGTTCTGTAGTACAACTACAGAAAATCTGTCGTACGACAGGCATTTCTGTCGCACGACAGGAATTTCTGTTCGGACTATAGGGTGGCCTGTCGTGCGACAGAAATTTCTGTAGTACAACTACAGAAAATCTGTCGTACGACAGGCATTTCTGTCGCACAACAGGAATTTCTGTTGGGAATGCAGGATGGTCTGTTGTGAGACAGGAATCTCTGCAGAATGATGACAGAATGTCTGTCGTACGACAGAAATTTATGTAGTACAACAGACATATCTATAATGCGACCGACATTCTGCAGTCCCCACTACAAAAACCTTTGTAATAGAACTACAAAATTTCTGTCGCATGAGACCTTTCTGTTGTACTACAGTTATTGTGCAACACCCTGTAGGCACTACACAAACTTCTGTTGGCCCACAGACTGTCCTTCAGCCACTACATTCAGCATTCGGTAATTACCATTATTATCTGCCATGCGACATCATTTTGTAGTCCCTGCAGATTTTTATAGTGTGAAAGACAAGCTTAGATCCATTGCAAAAGTGTCACATGACAGACCGTTCAGTATTGCTACAAAATCTCTTGCTTACCCTGTCAGAAAACCCCGCGTTTTCCGGCATTAGGAGAGCGATGGAATAGCCCGGAAAGAACGGAATACACAGGAAAACGCCGCGCTGAACGACAGCAACGCGGGGAGGTTGCTGGAGAGCATCGAATAACATGGGACATTGCCTTTGGGGACATGGCTTCAGCCAATGCGAATGGGATATCACGAACGGGATAGTCCGGGACGGTATGGTGCCGCTGCTTGGCTGGACACGGGAATGCCGCGCGCCGCGATCGACGCAGATGCTCCGAAACTTGGTGTTTGCGGCCCGTGCGGTGCCGCAAAATCCCACATTTTTAGCGTGCGCTGCACGGAAACAATGCTGCGTGCGAGTGACGGTCATCTCGTTCAATTGCATTGCAAGCGTCTGTTGTAATGAACGTTTGTTGCATTGCGGCCATTAGCATTCCGGCCGTTTTGGAAAAAACCTTCGCTACAAATTTGCAATTAACAACACAACTTAGCACAAATCAGACTAATGTTGGAGCATCTAAGCCTAGCCCCATAATAAAAAAAATGGATGCATAGAGAACTTCGGAAATTCCTTGGGTTCTTTGAGTGAATTGAAATTGTGTATATTGTACTGTGGACAATGTTTGATAAAAGAATCAGGCAACAAGGGTAGCCCCTCGGCAAAACGGACGCATAAAAAACAAGCAAGATGTGCTTTTTGAAGACGTGGTGTGCACATTGCAGTGCACATTCTGACATGGATTTCTGGGTGTCTTTGAGAGCCCCATTGTTTCAATCTGCGTGCGTTGTTTTATTTTTTAGCGAGAAATTTGTTTATTTTAACGCGAAGCATGTGTCCAATCAAGCCGAAATAGCTAAAATAAGATTTTAAAAACAGCAAACCAGTTGCCGCTACCTGTGTGAAAAAAAAAAAGAAACGGCGCCAGTGAACTCGCTGCATTACCGAGATGTGTTAAAAAAATAACGCAGTGTCTAGAGTTACGTCCGACGGAACCCAAAATTGAAAACTAGAGTTACGTCCGACGGAACTTTAAGCCAGTTTCTAGAGTTACGTCCGACGGAACCCAGAATTGAAAACTAGGGTTACGTCCGACGTAACTTTAAGCCAGTTTCTAGAGTTACGTCCGACGTAACCCAAAATTGAAAACTAAAGTTACGTCTGACGGAACTGTAATCCAGTTTCTAGAGTAACGTCCGACGGAACCCAAAATTGAAAACTAGAGCTACGTCCGACGTAACTTTAAGCCAGTTTATAGAGTTACGTCCAACGGAAGTTTAGGCCAATGTTTTGAGTTACGTCCGGCGAACGTAAAGCATTAAAAAATTACAGCTAACGGCACCAAATACCATGACGCTCCATGGGTGTAGCCCGAAACAACCCATTCCCGTTTGAACCCGCCCCGCTTGAACCCATTCCCGAAACGCCCTTCCCGTTTGGCCCGTCCCGTGTACGCCCGTTCCCAAAACGCCCTTCCCGTTTGGCCGCTTTCTGTTTCAACCCGTTCGCAAAACACCCTTCCCGTTTCAACCCGCTCCCAAAACGCCCGCTTCGAATAGCTCAGATAAGTTTCTGAGCTCGCAGTTCACTTCCCAGTGAACGCAAGCACGTCTTGTAGAATTCTCAAACTTATCTTGTGTAGCCGTCCAAGACATCTTGATCTGCACATTAGGACAGCTACCATACTTCTATACGACATCTGGGCAAGACCTCCAAGATGTCTACGCAACACCTGAAGATTTTTATAGACATTGCCAAGACTGGAGATAGCCATCCTGTAGCTCGGCTAACGCGACGCTATGCCTGAGCTACAAGTCTTGCAAGATATTCTTGATGATATCTCAGAGACTGCTAAAAATTCCAACAAGACGTTTACAGGACTAATACTAAACACCTCATAGCTATCTGGATTGAAAGCAACAAAACGTTTATTCTCCGTTTTGACGACATTCTCAAAAATTTTGAATAGCAATCTACGAGAAGACTTCTAAGCATGCCAGATAGAGACATAATGTCTTGTGAAGATGTTTTCTAGTAATTGTGGAGACATAAAGGAAAACCTCTCACAGCAGTTTACGCCAGCGGCATTGTAGCCATCTTGCTATCATCTTATTAAGATGTCATCAAGACGACTCTTATAGCTCTTTTCCTGTTTTACGCCCAGGGGTATATAGAAATGTGGTTATCAGAATAAGAGTGCACATATATAACTTATTTCATCTAAAACAACTTTGATATTGTATAGATGGGACAGCATAACCACATTTTACTGCATTTCGTGTGGCCTGACAAATCTGACTGAGCTAAAGCGTCTAGACACACCTTAAATGCAGCAATAAGCACACTGAGCAACTTTTGCAAGACTAGCAATTTTATTATTCAAAATACACATGACAAGTCAAAATAGAATAAAAGGTGGCCAAAAGATGTGGGAGTAAAAAAAAACTTGATATGCATAAAAGGCAAAAATTAGAAACAACCCGTTCTATTTGGCTGCCATAGCAATTAAAACATGCTTATAAAAAATGACTAGATACTGAATGCCTTTCAGCCTTTCAATGTTATAGCAAAAAAAAGTCAACTGCAAGAACTAAAAAGAATGATCATAAAAAATAAGTTAGGGATCACCGAAAATATATCAAAACATGTGCATTACAGTGAAAACCTATTCAAAGTGGCCGAGTCTTGATGATGTTTGAAGTGCTGGAAATCCAGGTAGGCTGATCCAATGACGGAGAGTTAACCTTCCTGCGATGAGGTAAACACACTAATCTGAGTATACACAGACACGCACCCAAATGAAACACCCGATGGACACATTTTTGTGTAAGGAGACTTTTTTAGACCACAAGGCAGGGCAAAGGTAAATGCTTAAGGTAGCTACTATTTTACATGTAACCAGTGAACTCTTGCTGAAAAAAGTTTTAATGAACCATTCTTTTGATACATGGAAGGCCATGGGTAGGGGAAGTCAACAGCGACTGATGATAGGGGAAGGGGGCTAGTGGGTATACATTTAAGATGCTTCAGAGTGCCACTTATGCAAGATGCCAATAATATGCCCAATATGACAACGTCAGGTTAATAATCCAAATTAGTTGCAGGAAATAGTAAAACGTTGCTTGACAACTATTTTAGGCAATATAAAGCAGCATAAAATCATTTCATCAATTTCCACAATATTAAAGCAAATTTAGAAGAGGGGCAACACAAACACAGTGGGTGTGGAATATTGGCTGCATTCTCTTCCAGGCTACTACCCACAATAGAACATTTTTTTGTGGTGGACATTTGGCAAAATTGTGCATCTTGCAATGACAAAATATTAGGCTTGTGCGACTAGTGTTATTTTAGTTCGAAGCGAATTCGAAGCAAATAGTCCTGGGTTCGAATATTTTCGAAGTGAATTCGAATAGTCGCGCAGAAAACCGGGCTAGTTGGTACAGATTCATCTTCGCAGCGCACAAATGACAGGACAAAGGGGAGGAAAGGCAGGATACATCTTCAGCGCTTGTCCAGTGTTTTCCTCCTCTTTGTCCTGTCATTTGTGCGCTGCGAAGATGAATTCGAATAGTTGTCAGGTGTCCGAAGAACAAAACAACAGTTGAAGTTGTTCTATGCAAAAGTTTTTATTTGTGAGGTTAGAACATACAAAGGCATCACAGAGAATCCTGTGATAACATGATAAAAAATCGCGCCAATCCACCCCGTGATAGTGGTTGGAAAGCAAAGCTGTAAACGGCACCCATAACGATTACCCATGCGACGTCACTTAAGGGGTATTCACACGACGGAGCGTTTCAGCGGAGAAATCTGAGGGAGGCCGTGACGTCACCGCAGGCGGAGTTCCACTCGGCCAGCTCCTTCGCTCACACGGAGGATGCGACTTTCGGACGGACTTCACTGTTTGCAGTCGCCTATCTCTAAAGCAGAGCTGCCGTAGCACCGCCGATTCCGCGACGGCGGTAATTTCTGTTAAGCTCATACGTACTGATCTTGTCAACCGACCAAAAATTGGTCGTCGACGCGATGCAGGTGCTGCCGCGTGCAGAGAACGGCGCGCGACGTGGTAGCAGCCGGCCGGCCCACCTACAGCCCCGCATACTGATGTTAGGGAATATTCGATCGGCGCTCTTGAAAGCGGCTCAGGTGACGATTTTTAAAGCAACTTTCCATCACATCATTACCCCATTTCTCGTATACGCAGCTTTGTTTGCGCCTTGGGGAGCAATAACAAGCTGTCGCTCGAGCTACCGGCGCCGGCCTGCGCCACTTCGCGGCCGCCGCTCGCCCAGCGCCCGTGCTGGTGGTATACGTGGCTCCCTCAGTGCGCCTGTCATGTGCGCCACGCATTTTCGCGTCCGATGTATTAAGAAGCGATAAAAATAGAGTGCCTGCAACCGCTCTAGAACTTCAGCCGCGGCCAGCTGCCCGACGAGCAGACGAAATCCCGCCTCCTCCGCCGCGGAGCGTCGGAGGGTTTGTAGCTCGCGAGCAGAAGCTCCGATCTCCCATCGGAGGCGGTGCGCCGGAGAGAAACCGTGACGTAGGGGTCACGTGGCGCGCACTCCTAGGAGCAAAACGGCGGATTTCTCTCTCGTGTGAATACCCCTTTAAATTCACTCACATCGCTCTACAAATAGCAAAACCAGAGAGAAGTGAAATGCACTTAACCACACCATTTATTACTTCAAAGAGACATTCTTGTTAAGGTTAAATCAATGCATGAAGCATGAACGGTGTTTGGTTGAGTTGTATTGGTGTAGCACAAGAGTGGAAACTTTTTTTATAACATTAAAGTAAGCTCCAACCCGGTGTTAGACGATCTGTCTTCTCCGTCTCTGCGCCGCGGACGGAGGCGACGAGATTTGCGGCAGAGAAGGAGCAGGGGGAAGAAATACTTCTGTTCAGATTTCTGAACGGCCCAGAGTGCAGCCCTGGGGAGTGATTCCTTCTTCCGTGGGGCCCATATGCAGTCCGCGCGCCTGTGTTCTGTCCACCCACTGAAGCTGGGTAGGTAAAGAGGGCCTGGAGAGCAGCATCTCCCATTGCTCTGGTTGGGTAGTTGACGGAAAGAGAGGAGGGTGCTCAAGGCTAAAGCCGCACACCCCGATTACGGGGCGGAGTGTTCCTACTTCTGAGCAAAATTTACATTCAGCGTCGTAGCGATTCGGATGCGTTAAGTGAAGACGCGTTGGCTGTGGGAAGGAGCCCGGATTGTATAAGCCGTAGGGTAGTTTGTTGTTCTCTGGAAAGGTCAGGGTAAGGCGAAGGTACGGTCTGTCTCAGAATGCGATAATGCTGGGTTATCTCCCTGAACGTGACAAGCGGGTGACTGACCTCGTGCAGCTCCATAGCATGGGAGGTAAAAGCACAGGCTTGTTGGGTGGGCGTATTTGTTGTCCTCCATTGAAGTGTGAGGGGGGTGTCCAGATGAGCTGAATGAAACCGTTTGGGGAGTGGTTTTTTAGCACGCGCAGTGCAGGTCAGGACACCCAACCCTACTGGTAATTCCAGTAGGTTTGCTGGGAATCAATGACTACCCTCCGAACCCCTGGTTGAGCGAGAGCCAAGGTAATGGCTGCCTCTTCTGCTGGCGTCATTTCTTGGGTCCTAAGAGAAGTACACGCAAGGAGGTTGGTTCTGAAGGTAGCCACGATAATGGCGTATCGCTGCCCTCGATGTTTGGAGGCGTCTGTGTAGATAACTGCATGATTCCCATCGAGGGGGGTGTTTAGCGCTTGAGCCCCTGCTTTTCGGTGACCCTCGTCATGTGAGGGGTTCATATTTCTAAGCAAAGGGAGCATCTTTAGTTTTACTTGCCAAGAGTCTGGGAGTACGTCAAGCGGAGTGACATTCTGGGCTGCCCAGCCAATCTGGTGAAGCATGCGGTTACCCATCGCAGTTCTGAGTCGGACCTTATGGTTAGAAAGATGGCCTTATATCAGCTCTTCCACGGTGTTGTGGAGCCCTGTGCTAAGCAGCCTCTGTGTGGACGCACTCATAAGAAGACCAATGGCCTGCTCGACCGCCTTTCTAATCATTATATAAAGCGTCTCTATGTCTTCCTTGTCTAGAAGAAGACAGGGGGTTGACGTAAGTAACTCTCGAGAGGACAAAAGCTTCAATTAATCGAAAGGTACCGGATTCCTTTAGGCCTCGCTTCTTGGTGGCAACTCGCCTGATCATGTGTATGATTTGATTAATGCTGTTTTTGAGGCGCTGCAAGGAGACGTCACTCCTGATGTTAGCCTCGAGATGTAGGCCCGGTTAGGATCTTGATGCTGGGGCTTGGAGTGATGGCCTGGCCATCAAGGATTATTTGAGTGTATTCCTTGGTTTGGCGTGAGGGCGGATGACAAGGATCTGTGATTGTATGAACACTGGATGCCACAGGCTTTAGCACATTGGCGTAGTAGAAGTGAGATGTCATGCATTGGTGTGAGCTTCCTTTAATTTTTGTAACTCTTAGCACATGAGGAAGGTGCGCACAGGGCCGCTAGATGGGCGTGACTGGTCGTGTGACGCTTTCACGTGGCATTCAGCGAGAACGCAGGGGGTAAACCCGTAGATGTGCTTGGTTAGTACACCACCTGTCTTCCCAGTCTTCGTATGGGCTCGTAGCTAAATCGGTAAGACAACGGGCTCTCGCTTTGTTAGTCTATTAGTTCCAGGTTCGATTCCCGGCGTTGCCAGTAAATTCTTTTATTTGTTAGCTGGAGTTTTCTGGTGACACCAACGGTCGCGAAAGAACCCTTGGGGGGTAGAGGTAAAAAGCTTTGCTTTAAAAAAACTTTGCTATAAAATGTGTCGACATTATACCAACGCTGCCTATTTGAAGATGAAACAAGGGTACATATAGACGTTCAGTTTGTTTTAAGGAATAAAGAGTTTTCCCGCCTGAAAGTGGACCAGCTTGAGAAAGCAGCTTGTCTCGATTAAAACGAACAGCGACTGCTTTCGTACGGGTACGCCGTTGCAGCGCAGCGCGTAAGGTGAAATATACTTTGCAAAATGTTTGTGTGGGCGTGTGTGTAGAGAAGGGGAAGCACTCTGCACTACCTCTGCACCAGGCCAGAATTTTTACGCAATATGCATACGTGTCGAACAATTTCAGAGCTTGCCTATTGGCCACTATTGCAAAACGCATCTAACATGCTCAAAATAGGGCAAAATTATTTTATAGAGCACCGCCCAGGCCTAAGCGACGCGCAGGCGGAGATTTGGAAGAATAATTGTGCGGTAAGTCGCCAAGCTTTACCTAGCCCTAAAGGTATCAGCCAAAAGATTGCGTGCAAATGCCTCCTACGTGCAAATCACCGAGATTCTAACTGCGCCAGCGCTGCGCTCCTCTCACGACAAAAGCAAACGTGCAGCGAACTTTCGCAAAGGCGTAGCGACGACTTGAGCAATACGTAGCGGTGCGCGTAGTTTGTCAAAGCACGCATCCTGGGATCCAAAGCAAGCGCAATGCCTGAGAGCCTAAGACGCCACAGCAGGACGGCTTTCAAATGGGCGCCGCCATTTTGGCTACAGCTTCAGTGGAAGTGACGTCGGTGACATCACGATGCTGGGGCGCTATTTAGGGGGGGGGGGGGGGGGGGTCGGCCTGGTCCCTTACGGGATATGGTTTGGGAATACGCTGCCGGGCGCTTACGGAAGGGGGTGTGGTTTGACCTCTAGCGCGCAAGGGCAAAACTGGTCACCCCGCGAATACTGCTCGAGGTAGCGTAGAGTAAAAACCAAAACCAAAATGCTTAGACGAGCCACGGCATGAGGGAATAAGCGCTTTGTACGACAGATAGTGTCGCCTTGTCGCTGAAACTGACCAAGATCAAGCAGCCGCAACCTTCACTCCCACATGTTCAGCCACACAAGCGTAGATGGCGTCTGTTATTTGTGTGTCAGGGCAATTTAAAACCATCTTGGCTAACCTTCGGTAACTGGAAAGCAGAAATTGTAAACGCAGCAACTCCCTTCTAAAACGCTCATTCGGCGTCAAAGTAACGCTATCGCGTCCAACATGTCACTGCAACTTTTTCTGATGCAAAAATAACTGTCGGACGGTCTTCTTCATCCTGATCGATAGCAACGTGGTGTTGGAATTGCACCTAACTTCATTAGCTTGGGCAGACGTTAGTGGGACTTCTTCTGTGGAAATAACAATGGGACACGCGGCGTTATCACGCGCATTTGGAGGCTGCTGTGAGCGGCCTCTGATTCTGATGCGCATGCTTCCGTTCCATCACCTATGTGACGCCCGGCCGCCGGTAATGGCCGCGTTTTTCAGTTTAGGTTCCCAAAACACCAATCTTCACGAGCTGTTTGCGTCGCGCGCATTCACGCTTGAAACGCAGTATATTTGCATGTCGCACTTTTTTTATTGGCCCTGTTGGATGGCCTTATTTTTACGCCGTCGAAAATTTGAGTGCAGTTGGCCTTTAGGGAAAAGCTTCAGTATAACAAGCAGCGGGACTGCATGCTTTGTTAGGCAAGCGGATGTTGGATTAGCAGCAACGATGTTGTTTTAGCCCACTCCCTCCTCTGCTTCGTTTTAAGTGGATTGTCTTCGTCGTACGCAATCCCAGTAGGCTACTTCTTCACTAAACGTCCAACGGGTAGTCAGCTTCCCGAGCTAGTACTCTTTGTGATGAAAAAAGGAAAAAAAACCTGTGGTTGCCGCATAGTGCAACTTGTCACCGACCACCACCGAGTCAAAATGAAGATGCTGGACCAGGGCACTCTGGCGTTTGAAGTAGAACCCCCGTGCGACTGTAACAAACCTGTACTCCTAAGTTTCGACTCCTGCGATGTGCTGAAGAATGAAGAACGCACGCTCATGACGTAGGACCTAAGGGGAAAATTTAGGTATCTTACCTAAAGTATGTGTATGACCTGCAAGAGAACCTGACGGTGAAACCGGTCCGTTATCTACACCGAAAGCCCGTCCATACGAATAATATCGAAAAGATGAACGTGAGAAGGACCATTCAAGTTCTGCCTCCGGCTGTGACCGCTGCCTTATAACACCTAAAAGAACAAGCCAGGCACACATGCAGCCCATTGTTCGCAACTGCAGGCCACACCATCACATTCATGAGGAACTTCTATCAGGAGTTCATACTTCTGGACATGAGCAATACAACCCGGCACCTGCGCCAAAAGTTCCCCGATGTCCGGCACTACGGCGATGCTGACTATGACAGGCTTGAGTGGCTGGAGGTTACCATTCCTATGTATTTGGAAGATGTTAAAAGAAGTTGCGGCGATCCAAGCGAGTTCCTCACGAAGGAGAAGTATGAGGAATTTTCTATCACCACCTACTCTAGTGTTTCCTGCATAAGGTACCTTCTGAAAACCGACAGCTTACTGTTCGTGCATATACCGAATAGAGAAACGGAGCGAGAGCCCGTTGTCTTACCAATTGAGCTACGAGCACACGCAGATACAGGGGAGACAGACGGTGTATTCACCGAGCACAGCTGTGGGTTTACCCCCTGCGTTCTCGCTGAATGCCACGTGATAGCGTCACGCGACCTCTCGCGCCTCTGTGCGCTCCGTCCACGGCACGTGTGGCGGCCGTGTGCACCAGTGGTTTGTCCAGGTAGACCTCGAAAAGTTTGGACTCGTGTGCAATACCGATACCAAACAACCGACTACCATACGTGGAATGTGCTTTGAGTTAACTTTCACGAATAATATAACTGCGCTGAAAACGCAAAGTCTGAGTGGGTATCACACCGGTCATCAGTCCGTTCTGAACATTGTGCTGAAGTGAAATAATAAATAACGTGTTACAGGTACAGTGTAACGTGTGAATAACGCAACCGGGCCGTAGGCACCCGTGGTAGGTGGTGTATAAAGCGTCGCTTTCGAAACGCCCTCCACAGGGTGAATTGGCCCGCACTTTTTTGGAACGCAGTGCATAACGCAGAAAAGTCTTGCGAAAAGAAATATGCTCGGTTGTGGAATGCAGGCACAGAATTGTTTACAAAATCCCGCTGTCTTGTCAGGACGTTGCATTGACGATCGCCTGCGTGACTACGAGAACTTTCTCAAAGGGTCATGCTAGCAGTCAGCTTGCTGTGCATTGGAAAAAAAAAAGAAGAAAGGGAACGCGTGACCCACGAGGCTTTCTGTATCGCACAATGCTGCGACGAGTGTATTCGTATGCCCAGTGTCTCGCGTGAACGGAAAAGGGATCGCATATCTTTCGAATTGATACGGGTTTCCTACCATCATTGTGTGCTTTAAGAATTCGTACAGCACCGTCGCCTTCTTCTATTTGTTATTTATTGTTGCGTAGATTTGACTCTTTCGTACAAAGGTTGCGCCCTAATGCAATAAAAAAGATGTGGTTGATAGTCAGTGCACATGTTTGTCTCCTCCTTTCTCGTGTCCCGTCTTCGGGCTGTTGTAATCGCTTAGTTCGTTTTTTTTATTTTGCCACCCTCTGATTGGCTAGGTAGCGCACAAAATAGGCGTCGCTGAAGGAACGACGGGCATTGTGTTTCTGGAACTACGTGCGTCGCCTCCCTTCTTGGGCAAGCCGGCGGTCGTCCAGGCAGCTGGTGGCAGCGGTGGCGACGGAAGGGAGCGTATACGTCGGCGTTGGTCTTGGCGTCGGATTTGGTGAGAGCATGGTTTTATTATTATTATTATTAGAGCACGTACCCTCAGGGCCTTTACGGCGTTACAGAGGGGGTGGGAACACTGCATGAAAACAGGTAACAGTGTAGAAGTACAGGCAGTATGTAAACACAAGCATATTTCCGGAAACCAGGTTACTGCATTACATGTACAGAAAGTGCATTCTTGAATGATGCCGGATCTTCAATGGACACAATGTGGTGGGGAAGGTGGTTCCATTCCTCAGACATTTTGGGGAGAAATGAATCTGAGAATGCGTTGGTGCGGCCAGATGGAACGTTGTTGCCTTGAACGGATGGTCGATGCGGGATGATATGTACGTGGGCCGTGAGAAAAGGTCGCGTCTTATAGATGGGTTATGGAAATAGATTTTGTGAAACAGAGAGAGTCGTGAAATTTTTCTGCGATGGTGCAAGCTTGGTAGAACCAGGTTATTTTTCATTAGTGAAACACTGGAGGTACGGGAGTAGTCGGAAAGTATAAATCGAGCTGAGCGGTTTTGTACAGATTCCAGAAGAGAAATTAGGTTTTGTTGTGCAGGGTCCCAGATTGCCGAGGCATACTCTAGTTTAAGGCGAATTAGTGTCCGATAAAGTGTTAACCTGAGGGGGGATGGATCATGAGAGAAATTACGGCGAATATATCCTAAGGGACGGTTTGCGCTGCTGCAGACATAATTAATGTCTGTGTGCCATGTTAAGTCATTGCTGATATGAACACCAAGATACTTGTAGGATGTAACGTATTCGAGAGTGGCTCCGGTAATTTTGTAATTAAAGGGCTGCTGGGGATAACGTTTGCGCGTAATGGTCATGCTTTTGCATTTGTTTGTGTTAAGCATCATGTGCCATTTGCTGCACCATTTAGAGACAGTGTCGAGGTCGGCGTGTAAATTAAAGTTGTCCGTTCGGTCACAAATTTCGCGAAATTACGCAATCATCAGCGAATAATTTTATGGAGGAATTTATACCATTAGGAAGGTCGTTAATAAATATTAAAAATAGCAGAGGACCTAACTCCGAACCCTGTGGTACACCGGATTTAACATCAGTAGGGAGAGAATTGCATTCGTTAGCAGTCACGAATTAGGTGCGATTGGTCAAAAAGCATTCTATCCACTTAACCACATTAGGGTCAATGTTTAGGGTACTGAGCTTAAGAAGTAATAATTGATGAGACACTTTGCCAAACGCTTTTTGAAAATCTACAAAGATGCAGTCTACAGATGAACCGCGATCCAGAGCTGATGCAACGTCGTGTGTGAATGTTAGAAGCTGAGTTTCGCATGAGTAATTTTTCCGAAAGCCATGTTGAAATGGGCTGAAAAAGGAGTTGGATTCCAGGAATGATAGAAGGTTAGAATAAATGACGTGCTCTAAAAGTTTACAGGAAATAGACGTTAACGATATTAGGCAGTTTTAGCATATCATTACCGTGTTTGCGGTACCGTTTACCGTGTTGCCGGAAGCGCTGACGACGGTGTAGCCTGTGCCGGTAAGTTGCCGTTCGCGGCAACTTCGCGCTGCGCAGTCTTCTCCCGCAAACACGGTAAACGGTAACGTAAACACGGTAACGATATGCTAAAACTGCCTATTGGCCGGTAATTTAAAGGAGAGCTTTGGATACCGGATTTGAAAACAGGGACGACCTTCCCCACCTTCCAATCAATTGGCACAGCACATCACTGAAGGGATTGAAAAAAGATGTGTGGCAGGATTAGTGACGAATAAACTTCGGTGTTTTTTAAGAGCTTGGGAATAATTTCGTCTACGCCACAACTGGAAGGTTTAAGGTCATGAATCAGCTTCATAATTCCAACAGGATCTACTACAATAGGATCCATTGGAAAAAAAGTTGTAATCGCATAATTGCGGCACAACATCCGCAGGACAATTCGAAAACGACTTGGCGAATACGTGATTCAGAACGCGACAACATTCGTCACTGCGCATGACCTGGTTGTCAGCATATCTAAGAGATATAAGTTCTTTTTTATTAGGTCTAATTGTCTTCCAAAACATTTTTGGGTTACTTTGGAGAAGCGAGGGGAGAGTGTTTGTAAAAAAGACGTCCTTTGCTTTTTTATGGCTGCACGATAAGCGTCGGAAATATTTTTGTAAGCAAACCAGCGGGATGTCTCATTTTTGCGTTTGGCTACACGAAATGATCGTTTCTTTAGGCTTTGCAGTCGTTTTAGATCAGATGTGAACCAAGGTGAGCGTTGCTTGCCAGAAATAACAACTAAAGGAATATATTTATTAGTCAAAAATGTAACTTTTTCTTTAAAGTGCCAACTGTGTTCAACCGTGCGATCAAAAAAGCCTACCATGTAGGCATCGATTAAACATTCGAGTTCTGTATTAATTGAAGCGTAGTCTCCTTTGGCGTAATTTCTTATTGCTTTACTGTGTGTTAGCCGGCGGGAAACCTCAGCTTCTAAGGTAAAATGAATGAAACAATGAGCGCTTAAACCAGGAAGGAAAATTAGGAGTCGCACAAGATCTGGAACATTTCTCAGGACCAGATCTAGTATGTTAGCGGACGTCGGACCCACTCTGGTTGGTTTGTCAACTAGCTGAGTCAAATTAAAGTCGAGACACATGTTAAAAAATGTAGTACTATCTCCTGATAGATTACTGTAAGCAGAGCAGGGCACTGACCAGTTTATTTTGGGGAAGTTAAAGTCCCCGAGCAAGAACAAGGGCGCATGTGGAAATTTCAAGACCAGGTTGTTAAGAACGTCATGTATTTTGTCACAAAAGTCAGATGTAGCATTGGGCGGACGATAACAGGCGCAAAACAGGGCGTTTTGATTATTTAAGTGTATCGAAACACAGATAATTTCTAAGACTGAATTTGTTATCACCATACTGGAAGTGAGACAATCGGCTGCAGCGTTCAATACACCGCCAACAGGTTGATTACAACGATCAGCTCGGTATACAAGGTAATTTTTATCGCAACAAAACAATTCCGAGTTTGCCTACTATGTCTGCAGCGCAGTCATCAAAAAGGGAAAACAAGGCATCGCGCTTGTTAGTGACGCTGCGCACATTTGAAAATAAGACTGACAGGTTCTTGTCGTTATTTTTTGGGCGCGGGTCAGATGTTAGGATGACACGGTATCTGAACCCCCGGACGTATCATCGATCTGCCTTGGCTTGTTCGTTTCCAGTTCGCATATGCTATCGGTAGCAGGAGAGTAGACATAGCACTTTTTGTTCAGGTAAAGCTTGTTATAGCGAATGGTAAACTGCTGGCCGCTATCCTTTCCGTACTCGTGCAACTTTTTTCTCATGCTCCTCGTTGCCCTGCAAAAATCTTCGTTCACGACCACGTCAGACTCTTTCAGCTTTTTTTTGGAATTCAAGATGCTGTTTCTTCATTTGGATGAGGAGAACTTTACAATAATTGGCCGACATTTACCAGGAATGAACTTGCCTAACCTGTGGGCGCGAGATATTCGGTCGTCGCTAGTAGTCAAGTTTAAGTTCAATACGGAATTCAGAACTGCACAAACCTTTTCTTGTGGTTGTGCCCACGTCTCGGAAGAGCTGTTTGCAAGGCAATGAAATATTAAATTCTCCCTTCGTGAACGATCTTCAAAGTCATCTAGCCGTTGGTTCAGCGCCATTACTTGTGGTTGATAATTTTGCGTGGGCAGCCCTTCGGGGCAGCTGACATGTTTTTCAACTTCCGAAAGCCTATTATAGAGATCCGTAATCTGTTGCTCAAGGGATGATTGCGCCTCTTTCACTTCATTAATAGACTCCATCAGTTCATCGTGCTTTACATATATCTTGTTATGCAATGACTTAATAAGGAAAAGCAGCTCGTTGTAGTGTTTGTCAGGGACATCCTTTGGGGGGCCGGGGTTTGATTCAATATCGCCAGACATGATCAGCAGTTTTACAACATGAACACATTCGCTTGTCACAGCAATCATTACACAAGGGCATGGAAGCAGCAGCAAGCAAACATTGTTTGATCTTTTGCTATAAAGGGAAGGAGCAGAACCCACCCGCACAAGAAAAGCGAAAGGGTTGCTGTAGACTCGCATTGTTGCTGCACTTCCATGCCCACTGAAGGCGATCCTCGGGTCCCAGCTGTTTAAGTAGAGCTGCGGTGATGCGTCGGTTACTTTGGATGACGGCGGTGCGCAGAGGGCCGGGGAGTCGTTCCACAAAAACGGTTGCTGCGCTTGGCAGTCCGGAGTGTTTACTGCAGAATGCAACGCCTGGAAGCCTTGGCCGCCGAGTTGCGCAGTTGGCTGCAGTGTCTTAGCCGGAAGCGGAAGAATTTTCCACGAGGCAAGGAAGGTCAAAATCTGCACAACAAAAGCGAAAGGGTCGCTGTAGATACGCATCGTTGCTGCACTTCCATGCCCACTGATATCGGCTTGTTTGACTTCATGTGAGCACTAACGCAATTTGCTTGGTAGTCGAGGATTTTTGACTTTTCTAGATATAAGCAGTACATCTAAGAGCAGAACTTTTGTTATCTGCAGTCATGATGGAGACGTCGGTAACAAAACCCAACCTAATGTTGCTCACCGAAGGGCTAGGTATCACACGGAGAGAGCCCACGTGGGAGACAGACGGTGCACTCACCGAGCACATCTGCGGGTTTACCCCCTGCGTTCTCGCTGAATGCCATGTGATAGCGTCACGCTACCTTTCGCGCCGCTGTGCGCTCCGCTCACGGCACGTGTGGCGGCCGTGTGCGCTCCTTGTGCATGCGCTAGGATGCGGTTATATAAATATAAAAGGAATCTCACAACGCATGGCATCGCACTTCTCTTTCATCTCTGACACCGATCCCGTCGCCTCTGTCGGAAGCGACGGAAACAGAAGTGAGATCGTCTAACACCGGGTCTGAGTTTCCTTCATTTTGCAAAAGTGTCCACTCATGTGCTACACCGATACAACTCAACCAACCACCGTTCATAAATCCTGCATTCATTTAACCTTAACAAAGAACATGCAAGAAAGAGTATGGTTAAGTGCATTTCACTTGTCTCTGGTTTCATCTTTTGTAGAGCCACGTGTGTGAATTCAAGTGACGTTGCATGGGTAATCACTGTGGGATTCGTTTACAGCTTCGTTTTCAAACCACCTTCGTAGGGTGGATTGGCGGGCATTTTTTGCCCACAGGGATTGTTTTTGCTTACGTCGATGAAACCGTTGGGGGGGGGGGGGGTAGAGGTATACAGCTTTGCTGTAAAAAATGCCTGCAGTATGTGTTGTATTCCACTCCATGCCCATGATTCCACTCCATAGAGCCAGTAATGCGCAACGGCTCCTGGCCTCCCTGGAGGTGGTACCTACATTTATTAATTAGTCCTTTCTACAGTGGTGTTTTTGTAACTATAATAGTATATCACGGCTGTGATAGTATTGTTTCGCGTGCAGAGTATGTTATCCCAACTACAAATTCAGGCCGACCGATTACAAGCAACTTCTGAATAGAGTAGTTCCATATGACAAGTCTCAAGCTATGAAAGCTTTGAATATGGGCCGTTTGATTATCCTTGCTCCTGATTTGTTCGTATGCGTGCCAGCACGAATCGCTGCGTAGTTTACGTAACTTTTGCTGTGCTCATTCATACCTGACTTACAGAAGCAATAGGTGCATGCGTCCTCAATTATGGCGCGGCCTTGATAGTTTCCGCGCCACAATACGTTTCCCCATTACATTTAGCACGCGCCTTCTTACAAGTGCAACTCATGGTGCATTAAAGTGAGGCGTCTTAAAGGGACAGACAACCGATTATTGTCGAGTATATATTCTCTATCCCAAATGAAAGGGCATCACTTAAAGCACCTTGACGAGAAACGGTTTTGCTGATAACGCCCTAAAACTTTTTAAATCGAATTTTTTAGATCTGCGAATTTTTAAAATGTTTAGAAATACATATACAATTTAACATTGTACAAATACTTGTGTTGAAAGGTTTTCAATACGTGCATAAACGTTTCAGCAGTTACAGTAGCTGCTAGGTTTACAGGTCGGCTACCGAGTCGGCTTTCTAAGTAGAAAGCCACAACGCATTCACAAGGCCCACCTTCACCTGGAACCATAAAACACACTGGCGACGGGGATGAGTACTGAGATCGCATTTTAGGCGTGTGTATTATTCAAATCCAATCCCGAATTGTAATTTTAAAAAATCTGAGAGCTGACACTATAGCTGATTAGCGATCGCAGTGACATAGTTTGTCTCGGGTGTCTGCTAGTTTCTGCATAGTGTGTCTACTAGTTTCTACCTTTAATTTTATGCGTGGTGAATAAAACTTCATGTAAAGATCATTTCAATAGCCAACACGCCCTTTCACCAAGTGTGTAATCATTTCCTTAGCCGGTGCAGTATTGCATTCTGGGTCAATTTTCCTGCTTGGAACTTCTGATTATGCTAGGTGGCAAGTTGAAGGTGAACTTGAGTGAGTTTGTGTTGTGGGTGCCCAAGAGTTTTTGTGAGGGTGTAAAGGTGGGCAGGTGAAGGGCCGTTTTGTAGGCTTTCCATGGAAACAGTGGTTCCAGAAACATCTTTTTTTTTTTTGCTTTCCAACCAATTCTGATGAAACTTCATAGGCTTGTTCAGTTTTTTTTAGCTGATTTCAAATATCTAATTAGTTTTGATGTGAGGCAACTAGTTTCTGTGTTAATTTAAAAAAAAATTCCTTGGTTGTTTATGAGAACAGTAGAAAAAAAACTATTCAAGATTGCCAGCAAGACATGAATAGACACCAGAAGTTGTGGAGAATGAAACATGGGAAGCAGTTTTTAGACACCAATTCTAACTTCTAGGTTTGAACTACTATTGCTAACCAATTAAAAATAATGCTAATTAAACAAATACTGAAATGCAAGATCTGCTTCCCATATCGCATGGTTTACACATTCAGCTTCACAGTGCGAAAGAAGTGATCATTTCTAGTTGCACTACATGCTGGGATGTACTGTCGGCATCAAATGAAACGCGAACATGAAAATATGGACCAGAACGTGCAGAACGAGAACGGGCTAGGGCAAAGGCCAGTTCTTCGTCCTCCTTCGGGTGTTTGGTTTGGGTGGAGCAGGGGTCAAGAACTTTGCTCGAGCAGTCGGTGGCGGCTGAAACCATAGCTCCACGTGGCTGTGTCAATACAAACAACGTGCAGATTTCCTCGAGTTCCTGGACTCGCAGCTCTCTCCGCAGGGGTGGAGATCTTGTCGAAGGCGGTCTTCTCATGTAAAATGCGGAGGCTGTCTAATAGGTGTCTGCTCGCGGTTATCTTGGTGAGGTGCTCCAGGTGCGCAGTGTTGCACGGCTTGCACCTTGATTTGTTCTTCGAAAGTGTTGCGCGCACCCAACGCGTCATATTTTTCGTTTGGAGCGTGCATGGGTATTCCTAGGGCTTAGTAATGCTCATTTCTTGATGAGGCTGCTTGGTTTGCAGTCATTTTAAAATATTTACGGAATTGTGGAGTTGTTAGGGGTTTGTGTGAGGGAGAGGCTGGAAGATGGGTACTTGTTGTTAAGGGGGGATATGGCGATCCACCCGCCCCAGTTGACTGAATATTGCTTCACTACAGTTCGCAAACTGGGGTCACTTCAAATGTAAGCTGAATAATCTTGCGCAAGCGCTGTTGGGTAATGAAATTGTAGGTGTAAAACTATATTATGACCATTGATCTAAATTCCTGCGTAGGCTAAATAAATGGTGGGAAGCGGCAGCGTCCCGCGGTGTCCCACGGCTGCGGGTCGAATATGACAAGCGTTAGGTCGGCGGGGGAGCGGGGGCGATGCTACGATATGAACTAGACATTCTAGCTTCACCGTACTATCAGATCCGTTCGCCCCTAACGAGATCCGCGGCTTGTTTGGTTTTAATAATCAGTATCCTGGAGTAGCTACCTAGCGATGATAAATAAGAGTATCTAAACAAATGGCGTAAACATGCACAAGCAAACCGCGGTATGTACGTGCGTTGCTTAAAATAAGCTGCCGACAGTTTTTACCTACGATTGCCTTTGTGCAGTCGCGCGGGCGCCGGCTGGCAGCTTGTTATGTAGCTTTGTGCTTTACACAAATATTGACGCCCAGGTGCAACATACGACGCGGGGCGCTGCGAGTTTCTCGCGCAAGCACGACCATTGCCCAGGTCAGGTTAGTTTTAAAGCAAAGCTTTCTACCTCTACCCCCCAAGGGTTCTTTCGGACCGTTGGTGTCACCAGAAAACTCCAGCGAACGAATAAAATAATTCACTCGCACCGCCGGGAATCGAACATGGAACTAATAGACTAACAAAGCGAGAGCCCGTTGTCTTACCGATTTAGCTACGACCCCACGCAAAGACGGGGAAGACAGTTGGTGTACTCACCAAGCACATCTACGTGTTTACCCCCTGCGTTCTCGCTGAATGCCACGTTAAAGCGTCACGCGACCACTCACGCCCGTCTAGCGGCCCTGTGCGCACCTTGCTCATGTGCTAAGAGTTACAAAAATTAAAGGAAGCCCACACGAATGCATGGCATCTTACTTCTAGTGCGCCAATGTGCTAAAGCCTGTGGCCTCCAGTGTTCACGTAAAAAATCACAGCTCCTTGTCGTCCGCCCTCACGCCAAATAAAGGAATACATTCACATACTCCTTGATGGCCAGGCCATCACTCCAAACCCCACCATCAAGATCCTAGGCCTACATCTCGAGGCTAACACCAAGAGTGACGTCTCCTTGCAGCGCCTCAAAAACAGAATTAATCAAATCATACACATGATCAGGCGAGTTGCCACCAAGAAGCGAGGCCGAAAGGAATCCGGTACCTTTCGATTAGTTGAAGCTTTTGTCCTCTCGAGAGTCACTTATGTCAACCCCCTGTCTTCTTCTCAACAAGGAAGACATAGAGATGCTGTATATAATGATTAGAAAGGCGGTCGAGCAGGCCATTGGTCTTCTCATGAGTGCGTCCGCACAGAGGCTGCTTAGCATGGGGCTCCACAACACGGTGGAAGAGCTGATAGAAGCCATCTTTCTAACCAGAGAGTCCGACTAAGAACTGCGGTGGGTAACCGCATGCTTCACCAGATTGGCTGGGCAGCCAAGAATGTCACTCCGCTTGGCGTACTCCCAGACTCTTGGCGACTAAAGCTAAAGATGCTCCCTTTCCTTTAAAATATGATCCCCTTAAATGAGAAGGGTCACCGAAAAGCACGGGCTCAAGCGCTAAACACCACCCTCGGTGGGGATCATGCAGTTATCAACACAGACGCCTCCAAACATCGAGGGCAGCAATACGCCATCATCGTGGCTACCTCCAGAAACAACCTCCTTGCGTGTACCTCGCTTAGGACCAAAGAAATGACGGCAGCAGGAGAGGCAGCCATCACCCTGGCTCTCACTCAAGCAGAGGTTCGGAGGGTAGTCACCGATTCCCAGCAAGCCTACTGGAATTACCAGTCGGGATAGGTGTCCCGACCTGCACTGGGCGTGCTAAAAAACCACTCCCCAAACGGTTCCATTCAGCTCATCTGGACACCCCCTCACACTTCAATGGAGGGCAATAAATACGCCCACTGAACAAGCCTGCGCTTTTACCTCCCGTGCTATGGAACTGCACGAGGACAGTCACCCGCTTCTCTCGTTAAGGGAGATAACCCAGCATTATCGCCTTCTGAGAAAGACCGTAACTTCGCCTTACCCTGACTTTTCTAGAGAACAACATACTACTCTACGGCTCCTACAATCCGGGCTCCTTCCCACAGCCTACGTGTCTTCACCTAATGCGTCCGAATTACTACGACGCTGAATGTAAATTTTGCTAAGAAGTAGGAACACTCCGCCCTCTCATAGGGGTGTGTGACTTTAGCCCTGAGCACCCTCCTCTTTCCGTCAACTACCAAACAAGAGCAATGGGAGATGCTGCTCTCCAGGTTGAGCATCTACCTACCCAGCTTGAGCGGGTGGACAGAACACAGGCCGCGCGGACTGCATATGGGCCCCAGAGAAGGAATCACTCCCCAGAGCTGCACTCTGACCGTTCAGAAATCTGAGCAGAAGTATTTCTTCCTCCTCCTTCTCTGCCGCAAATCTCGTCGCCTCCGTCCGCGGAGCAGAGACGGAGAAGTCAGATCCTCTAACACCGGGTTGGGGCTTTAATTTTATAAAAAAACGTTTCCCCTCTTCTGCTACACCAATACAACTCAACTAAAAACCGTTCATCCATCATGCATTGATTTAACCTTACCAAGATTATCTCTTTGAAGTAATAAATGGTGTGGCTAAGTGCATTTCACTTTTATCTGGTTTTACTGTTTCTAGAGCGATGTGAGTGAATTTAAGTGACGTCGCATGGGTAATCGTTATGGGTGCCGTTTACAGCTTTGCTTTCCAACCACATTCACGGTGTGGATTGGCGCGATTTTTCCAGACTGCTCTCACACTATAGTTCGCGTAAATCCATATCGCGGCCTCTCAACGCCGAAAGTGCACAACAAACGTCTTCGAATCGAGCACGCATTAATAAAAAAAAGTAAAAGCATTGCACGCACGGCATAGGACTCGCCGGCCAATAAGATGGCTCTAGCGGCGCCGGAGTGCGCGGTGTGCCGGAGCACGACCGGATTTATTTATTTATTTAAACATACTGCCAATCCCTCACGGGATTCTCGCAGGAAGGGCATATACACAGTACATGTCAGAGTTTTTCAAGCACTGTGGGGTTACACAATCGGTGGACTGTAGTACACATTATACTCTCTTCATTGAATAAGTATTAACAAGGAACGCATGCATTTTTCATATGTAACATACCGTACATGCTTTGATAATACAGGTTACAACATTCCTCTGCGTACGGGATTACTGATTAATGCTCTTCATTACAAATCTTTTCAAAAATTCGTGATTTCGTGAAAAGATGATACACAAATGAGTTGATACACACATTCACTTGAGTGATAACAAGTAATAGTCACATCGCGTTAATTTTCATTTCTACAAGTCTTAAAAACTCTGTTAAACTCTTGGTACCAGTTATAGAGTTGCCTAGAGAATTCCATTCCCTTATTGCTAATGGAAAGAAAGCATACTTGAAACAGTCTACATTGAACCGGTATTCTGTTAGCCTTTGGGGATGTTTTAGTCTGGTTAGCCTAGTACGATCAACGGATATATACTTTGAGGCCTCTAAATTTAGGTGACCGTGAATTAGTTGAGACAAAAATTTTAATCTGGCTATCTTGATTCTATTATCGAGGGTGAATAGGCCAGCTTGTTTTAATAGCTGTGTCGGAGAGTCGCTCATTTTATATCGGTTAAAGATAAACCTTACCGCTTTTCTTTGGACACCTTCCAACTTATTGATTAATTCTTTAGTATAAGGGGCCCAAACGATATTGGCGTATTCAAGTACGGACCGGACATACGTCGTGTAGGCCAATAGCTTTACGTGAGGTGGTGCCCGTCGCAGTCGTCGTCGGAGCATAAGCAGGCGTTTCAATGCCGAAGAAGTGATGTTGTTAATGTGCGATTCCCATCTGTAATCGGTGGTTAATGTAACTCCTAGGTATTTATGCTCCGTTACACGGGCAAGGGGGTTATTGTTGATATTATAAAGAATGTCGGAAATGTTTCTTTTTCTGCTCACAGTCAGGAGCGAACACTTTTTGGGGTTGAGCAGCATTTGATTCTCCTTGCACCAATCGCATACCTTCGACAGGGCGTTTTGTAGAGCTACGCTATCTTCTGTTGTGCTAATTTCGCTGTAAATCACACAGTCATCTGCGAATAGTTTTATGTTAACTGGTACTCGTGATGGCAAATCATTAATAAAAATAAGGAAGAGAATAGGAGCCAAAACAGAACCCTGAGGAACTCCTGATGATACCGGTGTGATTGCGGATGTCTTATTGTTGAATTCTACGTACTGCATGCGATTAGTTAGGTAATCGTTAACCCAATTAACAATGACTGTGTCCCCAAGCACATTTTCCAGCTTTCGGAGTAGTTTTACATGAGATACTGTATCGAAGGCTTTCGAAAAGTCCAGAAAGATTAGGTCAATTTGTTTCTGATTATTAAGACAGTTTGATATATCGTGCGTTAGTTCTACTAGTTGCGTGACAGTAGATAAACCTCGCCTAAAGCCGTGCTGGTACCGCGATAAAATGTTCTCGCTCTCAAGAAATGACGTAATGTGTTTGAGGATGACGTGTTCTAGTATTTTGCATACAGTGCATGTTAAAGATATCGGACGAAAGTTGGTGAAATCATCTGTATTTCCTGATTTATGCACTGGGATAACCTTGGCAATTTTCCATTCCTGTGGTAGAACACCAGTTGATAGTGACTTGTTAAAAAGGATGCATAAATATTTCGCCATTAGTTCCGCATATCTTACAAGAAAAAGGTTAGGAATATCATCTGGGCCCGTAGCTTTCTTTGCATCTAAATTAAGCAATAGATGAAATATTCCGTTCTCGTCTACAGTAAGTGGCGACCTGCGACCTGCGCACGCGCCCTTTTCCTACGGGGCTACGCAGTCCTGTTTTTCCCGCCGTATACATTTTAGGGTTTGGACAATTTATTAGGCTTTGTTGACATTAACAGAGCGATGACAATGCTGACAACCTGGCAGTTGTCATTAGAATCGCGCCTCAAAGGCGGTGCGTTCGGAGAGCTATTTTTCTGCCCTACACTGAAGGTGCGGGGAGTTTCTTTGTGCAGCTGAGCCACCCAGGCTTGGACCACATGATGGAGCGTGTTTATGCTGCTGACTACTGCGCCGGACGACGGGTCGTCTGCAGCTGGCGAGCCTGCTGAAGCGGCGTGGGGCAGCCTGGCCGAGGGAGTCGGCAGTCTCTACTTTGCGGCCACGGGCCATCACGGATGCACCGCCACCTTAGCAACGCTTGCTTGGGCTGGCTGGTGCGATTCTTCACGTATCTACCTGCCTGCAGACATCAGCGGGTGATGACCGCGCCTGCTGGAACACTGCCAGCGGTGGCATTGGACAAGCGGAAGCCGGCGTAGGGAACGCTATGCAGTGACTAACGATTTAATCGACGAACGAACTTTCCGTCGCCTCTAGTCCTGTAGTCAGATCTCGCCGGCGTACGCAAAAAATTTAGGGAGGGATGTGGGGATCGCGACTTTCACGCGAACCCCTTTCTGGCTAGCTTCCCATCGCGGCTGGCGTTGCACAATGCGCCTCGCTCGCGCGACGGGAACCATACGAGAGGGCGCCAGCGACCGGAGTCTTGGTTGTCGTCAGGGTGGAGGCGTTGACCCTTTTCCCCTCTGCCTTACCTGAGAACCAGTTCTTCCTCGGCACTAGCGCCACCAAATGGCGAGGTCTGGTGGGTTGTCGCATGACGAGAGGACGCTCTCTTGTCTTGGGGATGCGGTGGCGCGCGGACGTTTCGGCGTCCAGTCCGGACCTGGGAAACGCGCCACAATGGGACGTGTCCGGGCGAGCTGGGAGACTGCAACCGCGCTCGCACGCGCAGCGCTTCGCTGCTCCGGTATGCCATCGGTGATTCAAACCATCTCGATCTCTAGCGTTGTTTAATGCCACGCTCCCAGTGTTACCGTTATGGCCTACGAGTAGTCTGTATGCAGTATATTTGAATTGCACTTTACAATAAATGCTGCCATATGGTGTTTTGCCCTCTCCGCCTCCTGCCTTTGTCTGCCTCCGCAAACAACGGACCCGTACGCAGCCGGCGCTCGCAAGGCATGTTTGCTGAGCGCGGATGGCTGCGGGGTGGGAAATAACTAGTGTGTGAAATGTAGAATCCTACTATATATGTATGTGTATATGTATATGTATATGTATATATATGTATATGTGTATGTATGTATGTATATATATATATATATATAACACCACGTCCGATTCTCAAGACGCCATGTTTGTTCTCCCAGGACGGATTCCCCGCTTCTTCCTTCACTTCCACTCGGCGGCTGTCCTCCTCGGTTTGGTAGTGGATTGGCCGGTTACCTAGGTCTCAGCTTTTTGCTTGATGTTTTACGTCTCTACACTCGGCCACACTGCAAAGAGGTGCACCACCGAGCTGTTTGCGTGGGCCCCTGGCTCTGTCTCGACAGACCCACGAAAGGCTAAAGAGTCCGTTGCAGGTCTCTTCCCGTTGGTTATGTCTCGTGGTTCGGTTCTCTTTCTTTCTGACCAGTGCTAGAGTAAAGCTTGTTTCCATTGATGAGGAATTCTTCACTGCATATTTCAGAAAGATCCTCTCCGGCGTTTCTAAGCGGCGTGTTCTGCTGTCAATGCTGTCCGTTTGTTTGAAGGTATTCCTCCCTCTCATGTGGAACTACAACTACAATTACAACTACAATTACAACTACAATTACAACTACAACTACAACTACAACTACGGTTGAAAGACAGCTGTCGCCTTCGTGCCATCCTGCGGCTGGCACTGCGGCGTAGCTGTCTTACTGTGGGCTTGTTGAAAGACAGCTGCCGCCTTCGTGCCATCCTGCGGCTGGCACTGCGGCGTAGCTGTCTTACTGTGGGCTTGTTGAAAGACAGCTGCCGCCTTCGTGCCATCCTGCGGCTGGCAATGCGGCGTAGCTGTCTTACTGTGGGCTTGTTGAAAGACAGCTGCCGCCTTCGTGCCATCCTGCGGCTGGCACTGCGGCGTAGCTGTCTTACTGTGGGCTTGTTGAAAGACAGCTGCCGCCTTCGTGCCATCCTGCGGCTGGCACTGCGGCGTAGCTGTCTTACTGTGGGCTTGTTGAAAGACAGCTGCCGCCTTCGTGCCATCCTGCGGCTGGCACTGCGGCGTAGCTGTCTTACTGTGGGCTTGTTGAAAGACAGCTGCCGCCTTCGTGCCATCCTGCGGCTGGCACTGCGGCGTAGCTGTCTTACTGTGGGCTTGTTGAAAGACAGCTGCCGCCTTCGTGCCATCCTGCGGCTGGCACTGCGGCGTAGCTGTCTTACTGTGGGCTTGTTGAAAGACAGCTGCCGCCTTCGTGCCATCCTGCGGCTGGCACTGCGGCGTAGCTGTCTTACTGTGGGCTTGTTGAAAGACAGCTGCCGCCTTCGTGCCATCCTGCGGCTGGCACTGCGGCGTAGCTGTCTTACTGTGGGCTTGTTGAAAGACAGCTGCCGCCTTCGTGCCATCCTGCGGCTGGCACTGCGGCGTAGCTGTCTTACTGTGGGCTTGTTGAAAGACAGCTGCCGCCTTCGTGCCATCCTGCGGCTGGCACTGCGGCGTAGCTGTCTTACTGTGGGCTTGTTGAAAGACAGCTGCCGCCTTCATGCCATCCTGCGGCTGGCACTGCGGCGTAGCTGTCTTACTGTGGGCTTGTTGAAAGACAGCTGCCGCCTTCGTGCCATCCTGCGGCTGGCACTGCGGCGTAGCTGTCTTACTGTGGGCTTGTTGAAAGACAGCTGCCGCCTTCGTGCCATCCTGCGGCTGGCACTGCGGCGTAGCTGTCTTACTGTGGGCTTGTTGAAAGACAGCTGCCGCCTTCGTGCCATCCTGCGGCTGGCACTGCGGCGTAGCTGTCTTACTGTGGGCTTGTTGAAAGACAGCTGCCGCCTTCGTGCCATCCTGCGGCTGGCACTGCGGCGTAGCTGTCTTACTGTGGGCTTGTTGAAAGACAGCTGCCGCCTTCGTGCCATCCTGCGGCTGGCACTGCGGCGTAGCTGTCTTACTGTGGGCTTGTTGAAAGACAGCTGCCGCCTTCGTGCCATCCTGCGGCTGGCACTGCGGCGTAGCTGTCTTACTGTGGGCTTGTTGAAAGACAGCTGCCGCCTTCGTGCCATCCTGCGGCTGGCACTGCGGCGTAGCTGTCTTACTGTGGGCTTGTTGAAAGACAGCTGCCGCCTCCGTGCCATCCTGAGGCTGGCACAGCGGCGTAGCTGTCTTGATTGATTGATTGTAGGGTTTAACGCGCCGACGCAACGCAGGCGATGAGGCGCGCCGTAGTGGAGGGCTCCGGATTAATTTTGACCACCTGGGGATCTTTAACGTGCGCCGAAATCTCGTACACACGGGCGTTTTTGCTTTTCGCCTCCATCAGAAAAGCGGCCGCCGGGGCCGGGAATCGAACCCGCGACCTCGTGCTCAACAGCGCAACGCCTTAGCCACTGAGCCACCGCGGCGGGTGCGTAGCTGTCTTACTGTGGGCTTGTTGAAAGACAGCTGTCGCCTTCGTGCCATCCTGCGGCTGGCACTGCGGCGTAGCTGTCTTCCGAAGCATAATCGGTTCGCGCTTCATGAGCTGCGCTTTTTTTTCTCGACTATTGTTTCTATTTGCTTTCGTGTTTGTGTTCCTATTCTTGCCACTGTTAAGCCAGGTTTCCCGTTGTAAATTTGATGTACATAATAAAAACAACTACACAGAGGGACCTGGTGATTTGTTTCTGAATTGTTTTGCAAGTCCCGTAATTGCTTCGCAAAATTGATGCATTTTGTTTATTGTGCCTCGCGGTCCAATTTTTGTTTTATAGATGCATTGTACAGGAAATTATTTAACGAGTGCGCATTAAATAAATGAGTAACGTTAAATAAATTCCTCTTAAAGGGCATGTATAAAGCAGAAATCGGGCAGCGAGGCATCCCATAAAATAGGCATTGGTCATAAAAACTGGCCACAAAGCCAAAAATGTGCATGAGAATTCACGGGGTGCACCCATAGGCATTATCATGGCAACATACTTTGCCAAGATTTGTTCAATATTGGCCTTCCAGAGCTTGGCCATTTGTTGGCTTGTCAACTTTCCCAAGCGCCAGCCAATAATGGCGGCCGAAGTATTGCCAAGCTCGGACACATTGGCCAGGGCCGTACCCAGAAATTTTTTTCGGGGGGTGTTATGAATTTTGGGAAGGGGGTAATTTGGCTGAAAGCAACAGTAAGTATTGTTTACGTGCTGCCTGGAAAAGATTTCGGGAAGGGTTCGAACCCCCAAACCCCCCCTCTGGGTACGGCCCTGCATTGGCCACTGATGATTTGCCGTGCTTGGGCTTGGCAATTTCTGCTGCTTGGGAACGTCTTGTACATATTGAGGTTCGTACGTCTTCTAGTCATCTTAGTAAAGATTACTTATCAACATCTCACGGAGCTCAAGACGTCGGAGATCTTGCACAATTGTCCTGTAGATATCTCTCTTAAGACATCTTTGAGACATAAAAAATAGACGTCTTATAGCTAACTCGCATAGTGCAAGATGTCTAAGACCTTGCAAGACCATGGTGGACATCTATAAGACGTTTTGTGTTCAGTGGGCTTTTAGGCCTCCAAAATTGTGCTGGGCAAGGTAGTGCAATTAAGTTACTGAGTAGTTACTACAACATATTTTACTTATTTCTTGCCTAAATATTTGGCGCGTGGGCAAATTCTATTTTGCAATAGGCAGTTTTAGCATATCGATACCGTGTTCGCGTTACCGTTTACCGTGTTGGTGCACAGCGCGAGAGTTACCGCGAACAGTAACTTACCGGCACAGGCTTCACCGTCACCAGCGGCTTCCGGTAACACGGTAAACGGTAAAGAAAACGTGTCGGAAGGACCCTTTAAACCTAGTAGAGTTAGAGTCAATAGACCCTTTGCAAAATACTATTAGGCATAGCGGACAAGCGGAAAGCCAGTCGAGCAACATTGCACGCGGCCACGATGAAGGAAACAGAGTGATTGTGCCGGCTGCTCGGCTCAGCGCGCTCACGCATCGCCTAAGCTCGGACTTCACGGACTAGCAGTACTGGGGTACTGGATGATCTGGCGTCTGCGTCGCGGGAATTGGTTTTTCCTATCACCGGGTGGGACACCAACCTCTCTGGTATACCGCGTTTGAGCGACGAGCGCATCCGCGCCGTTTGCAGAGGGGGACGCAGCAGCGAGTCGGCATGACTCCTGCAGAACTCGTAACCGCATGTGGTGATAAAATTAAAACAGCAAGCAAAAGCTCAGAAACCTATCCGATCAGACTGAACTCCGAGGTGACTACGAGTGGCTCTAAGAGGGCGCCGCGCAGCCGGGCTTCCTTTATCATGGCCGACATTTGCGAATGACCGCAGTGTTGTCGTCATGAAAGCTCGCGTATGTACTATGTTGCCAACGTTTCTGAAAAGGGTCTATAGGCAGTTTTAGCATATCGTTACCGCGTTTACGTTACCGTTTACCGTGTTTGCGGGAGTCCACTGCGCAGCGCGAGAGTTACCGCGAACGGTAACTTACCGGCACAGGCTTCACCGTCACCAGCGGCTTCCGGTAACACAGTAAACGGTAACGCAAACACGGTAACGATATGCTAAAACTGCCTATTGACTCTAACTCTACTAGGTTTAAAGGGTCCTTCCGACACGTTTTCTTTTTAAGCTCTACAGGTGATGGCTATATTGTCAAAGCAACTACAGTTATTGTGAACGCTTCACCCGAAAAGTGAAATATTCCAGCTACTTTAAACAAAAGCAAATAGATATCAGCAAAAAAAATTATGCGTGATTTGCTTTGACACTAATTCATCAGATGCCGCTACTTGCGCCGCGGCGGCCGAAATACGCAAACCGCAAACGGTGTGCTCAATAAAAGAGAGTTTTAGCATAGCGTTACCGTGTTTACGTTACCGTTTACCGTGTTTGCGGGAGTCGACTGCGCAGCGCGAGAGTTACCGCGAACGGTAACTTGCCGGCACAGGCTTCACCGTCGCCAGAGGCTTCCGGTAACACGGTAAACGGTAACGCACACACGGTAACGATATGCTAAAACTGCCTAATACATGCCGTTTTCAGCGGCAAACGGAAACTCCCGCTCCCGGTAACACGGTAAGCGGTGACGCAAACACGGTAACGATATGCTAAAACGCTATTACAGACGGATAACTACCTAAATGTGTGGTTTTGCTTTTCCACGCACTGCGTGCCCGCTTATGTATTACCCGTAAAAAGTACACGCAAGAGAAAACGGCTTGGGGTACGTGTTCGTAACGCCTGGATGAAAAATATGTGCGAACCGTTTCCTCCGAGGAAAAATTTCAGCTTTAGACTTCAATGGCCATTCTTCTACAGACATTTGCATATAAAGTGACCGTTAGCGACGTACACATTAAAATGGATCGTACCACCATGGCTTGGCCCTTTCTCGCTTTCATAAAATAAGTTTTTTCTGTAGTTAGTTAAGATTTGGTAATAATATTTCGCGATATCTTTTTCCTGCAAATAAAACAGTATACCTGTACTACCCCTAATAAATTAATAGTTGCATTTGTTAAAACCCCAACTTCATTCTTGAGAAGAGCTGCGGGCGCTACAGACTGGCACTGCGACCGCTGAAAGGTTCTATTTTGTTAATTCTCGCTCTTTCTTTTTTGTGTGTGCGTTGCATATAAGTGCATTCGTTTATGCAACCGTACGGACTGGCACCATCACCGCTGCCGCGGCGTACGCATGCGAGTAACACGTTCCAGACCGCGCTCGACCAACGCAGAAGCAGACGGAAGGTGTGCTGTACCGGGTCGGACGTAACGCAGCAACCTACGTGTTGTTTTTTAATTGGCGCCGCGTATCGTAAAACGGACCATTGCAAAAAGGTTGCAGGTTCATAGGGCGTCTTCATACTTTGGCTCCGCCAGCCGTAACGTTTTTTTGCGGTGAAATACGTTTGACGTAACTTCAATTTAATTTTCAGGTTACGGCGGGCGCAAGTTTCTGACTTTCGGTTACGTCGAACGTAACTCAAAACATGAGGTTAAAATACAGTCGGACGCAACTTTAATTTTAAAAATCGCACGCCTCGGTTCGAGTCACCTGAGTCGAAACTGGGTGCGTTATTCCGGGAAGGGGCTAAATGGGAAAATACGAAACGGGAAGGGCGTTTTGTACCGGGTTGAAGCGGCAGGGAACAAACGAGAAGGTTCAAATGGGAACGGGTTCAAATGGGAACAGGGGAAATGGGAAAGGCGAAGAGCTCTGATTCTCATCGTTTTTTCGCGTTCGTTGTCATCTGCATGCAATTTTCTGCAGCCAGAGCACCGGACCGGAGCTCGCCGGAACATCAAGAGCGCTCGAATAAAAGGGCTCGTTTTGGGGACGCAGGGTGCGCTGACGCTTCGTCAGCTGTTACATCTCGCTCTATCCCGCTTCCGTGTGCTGCCACAACAGAAAGCCTGCCTGACGACGCCCCCGTGGACACGCTACCAGATGGATATTCGGGACAGCCTGGAGCGGTGATCCTTGAAGACAAGCATGATGGAGGTGTTTATGTTGACAGCAGATCGGCGTCAACCTTGTTGACTACAGAAAAAGTTAAGTGGAAGAGGAAGGAAAGCGACCTCATGAGTCAAATTGTGCGACTAAACCGCTGCAACAGCTGAGAGAGGATTCCTTCAGTGAGGACCTTTCGTACATACGGCAAAAGGCCGCTGAAAACGTGTCTTCCGCATTATTCTTGCTTGAACAAGTAAGGAATTTTAAGAAAGTAAGGCCGACATGGTCCGAGGAAACAACTTGTCGCTGTGTTGTTCTCAGCCCCATATATCTACAAAGGCATATGAACGTATACGAGGTGAAGCACTTCTGAGGCTGCACTGCAGAAGTGCTCAGTCCGGGCTTATCTGCATCCAAAGTGGCGATATGGGCTTCACAAAACTGGTTGCAGAGCGCTCGCCTTAAGACTGAGGCAGAAATCCTAAGCAAGCCACAATCAATGGGTGTAGCCCGAAAGAACCCATTCCCGTTTGACCCCTTCCCGTTTGAACCCATTCCCGAAACGCCCGTCCCGCTTGACCCGTCCCGTGTGCGCCAGTTCCCGAAACGACCTTC
This sequence comes from Haemaphysalis longicornis, assembly GCF_048455015.1. NCBI lineage: Eukaryota > Metazoa > Arthropoda > Arachnida > Ixodida > Ixodidae > Haemaphysalis > Haemaphysalis longicornis. Next base: position 248,587,580 of record NW_027526203.1, on the reverse strand, counting down.
CCGTTCAGCTGGTTGGCTGCCTAATAGTCTTACTATGATGTCTTCTCGCTGAACGTCTGAAAGGCCCTTAGAGGTAGTATTCCCGCGACAATTTTAAGTTTCTCTAGTAAAGAAAATTTAGGCTAGAGACGACCCTGCGCTGCTTAAGTTTTTTGAGGTTTGCCCTACTATGCAAACTGAGTACGCCAGAGTGACGGGAATAAACAGAATCAATAAAACGCAAAGCTAAGTTTATAGTTTTCGCCGCTTCTCATGACTGCGATTTTTTATAGCCAGATGTGGCATATGTATCCAGATACATAGGGTTACTTTATTTTTATACATCTTTTTATCTTTTATAGTTTTCATCTGTTTCTTTTCGACATTGATGTACACTTGCGCTATTATAACGATTACATGTGTTAGTCCGCCAAATACGATTTCTTTCAAAGTGAGGGTGTTTTTGCGATTTTTTATTTGTGCTTCCGCGGCGCTTTTCTGGGCTTTTTTATTTTATCATTTTTTGGTTTGTTAGTTTAAAAGACTTAATTGTTTGTTAATTTAAAAGATTTGTTTATTAATTTGTTAATTGTTACTTTGTTTGTTAGGCTTTGTTAATTTAAAAGATTTTTTAATTGGTATGACGAATTGTAACCAAATGTCGTCGTCTCTAGATTCAAAAAGTGAAGCCCAGGTTTGAAAAGCAGTCAATTGAGGACTCTGGATGTACTGAGCATGCTATCGCAGCGGCTGTAAACAAACGGAAATAAATGAAAACCAATATGAAAATGTTTTTATAACGTTTCATAAACTGGGTACGTTATTCCTGGAAGGGGCTAAACGGGAAAATGTGAAACGGGAAGGTTCTTTCGCCCCGGGTTGAAATGGGAAGGAACAAACGGGAAGGTTAAAATGGGAACGGGTTCAAACGGGAACGGGCCAAGTGGGAAAGGGCGAAACGGGAAGGTCGTTTTGCGCCGGGTTGAAACGGGACGGAACAAGCGGGAAGGGTGAAATGGGAATGGGTTCAAACGGGAACCTCCCCGCTCCATAGGTGTAATCTGTCACTTGTACGATACACGACGTACGATGTACGATGCAGTGCTGTGGGTTCGAATCCCAGCTGGGTTGATGGATTTTTCAATTAAATAATTCATTTTTTTTATTTATTTCAACCTACCTGCCGTTGTCGCTTGAGCTGCGCTTCACGTATACATAGCGCGCTGCGCTCGCGCTCTGCTTCCAGAAAGACTCGTTTCCGCTCCGTCCGATGCGCCGTTCCCACTTAGGGTCGGTAGAAGCGGTAGTATAGCTACGTCATTTACAAACTCAGCCAATCTTTCTCCCCTTACTTCTAACTCCTCTCCAGCCTGTATTTCTTTTTTAGCGTATGGCATGCAGTTGCGCCGGCGGAGTTTTCTGCGTACACGGCAGCGCCGGATGTTCCTTTCGCGTGTCCATAAAAAGCTTCGCTTTAACATGTCGTGTATGACCAGCATTTTTTTCTTGCCTTTATTGTAGCAAATCGAGGGTTCAACACGTCAAGTATTCATCTTATTCCCCGTGCGTTTGTTTTTTACATCGAAACTGTATATCGCTAGGATACAGCAGGTCGTCCCCGTGGACGGAGACGAACGATTTTCAGCGGCGGATATATATACTGGGTGTTTCCGGGAAGACGAAGTAATTTTTAAAAATAGGCTTTCGGAGCTAAAATTGTTTTAATTGCGCCAAGTGAACAGGAACCGTGGCGGGAGCTATAAAACGGTTTCAAGTGCCATGGCATACTTAACTAGAAGTTATTAATTAACTTTCTATTTATTCTAGTTAAGTGCTTGGTTGTAATAGGGAAATTGTAAAGGATCATGAGTCCATCCGATATCGATAATTAGATTTTTGAAATTGTAATTGCGTGCAGAGCCACAGCGCTCAGAACCTCAGCTCTCCAGATGCGCACAGCGGGCTCCGTGCGGGAGCTGAGCGTCGCAAAGCCACGCCCACGCGCTCATGGCACTCAGAGCTGTACACGTCACGCGCACGCCGCGCTTTTTCTTCGGCACGAACAGAGGCAAGGGGAGTAGTTTTCATTGAACTTTCTCGCCCGCCCAAATGGGAGTTGGCATCATGATTGCCGAGTGTGGCCGAGAACTGCCGCCATTTGCGTGCGGCGGTCACGATTCATCCGCAGATAATATATAAGGAAATACAAGTAAAAGAAACTGAGAACATTCTAATCCGGAAATCCGGCTATTAGATGCTTTTCGCCTGTTCAGATGCCCCTTGCCTCTGTTCGTGCCGAAGACAAAGCGCGGCGTGAGAAAAATGTGAGTGACGAACGAGCTGATAAGCGTCGCGTCCGCATCATGCGCCGTGATTATGACGTACTTACCTCATCCGGAATGTGTCTGAACAAGTGTATGAGCATATTGATCTGATATGTACTACATAATTATTTTTGGTCATTTTTTTCTAAAAAAACCACACAAAATAATCCATGCATAATCGAATTATTCGATGCCAATTAATCGAGTTGAAATATTAACTGACACCCAACCCTATTAATTACTCTTGAACCATGTAAATTGGTTCAAGAGTCTTCAAGAGCTGTAAATTTTTTGTGCTTTACGTTATGCCGGACGTAACTCAAAACATTGGCCTAAAGTTCCGTCGGACGTAACTTTAGTTTTCAATTTGGGGTTCCGTCAGACGTAACTCTAGAAACCAGCTTAAAGTTCCGTCGGACGTAACTCTAGAAACGGGCTTAAAGTTCCGTCGGACGTAACTCTAGTTTTCGATTTTGGGTTCCGTCGGACGTAACTCTAGACACTGCGAAAAATAAATGTAGAAAGAAAGAAAACGCGCGCCTTCCCTCTAGCCCGGCCCTTCGGAAGAAGTTCGGGGAAGCATCGTCACCACTGAAGGCATGTCGCGGCGCGGCAGAACTCGCGGGACGGGGAGACCAGAATACGAAGAATCGAGAGGGGTGCGGAGGGGTCGCGAAACAACTTCTCGTGATCGGCCGGTTCCCTCCTTACCCTTCCTTTGTTCCCTCCTGCTTTTCGTCTCCCGGTCAAAATTTGCTGTGGCTGCGTGGCCCAGTGGCTCGTTCACATTTCACATCGGCGCTTTGCCTAGTTGAAGTTAGGCTTAACTTTTTTGTAAAAACGTGCATCTTATGTCCCCGCGGAGTGTCAGCAGCAACATTTGAAGCTTCGGAAGCCGTGGTAAAAGCAAGATCAGTGGTCCGGATTTCAAGCATCTCGATGTGAGGACTCCTCCAGCGACGACTAACCGGGGTGCTTGGGATTTAATGTGAGTGAATGCGACGAATCTCGCAGGCAGCGTGATTTGGAATACGTGCGATGTGCTTCGACAATCGACTGAACTTGCCACGATCCCTGCGTGACTTCGGCAGGTATCGTGCGTGCATACTCTTCAAGATAGTGCAGTTACCACAGAGACGTGCGCTTTTCGCCACAGGATATCCTTCCACCCCTTGCTGTGCGAATGCAACGGAACAAGGTTCACAAAGGCAAGCATTCCAGCTAAAGATTGACTTTCCATTTTAATTCTCTCACGTTTTGCAGTGTAAAAAAAATATTTGTTCACTTGTGTTTTAATGGCCCTAACTAATATAAGGAACGAATTTTCGAATGGTTATTGTCGATGCGCGTTTAATAAAAATTATTTGTTTGGTGTAACAGCAACATAAGAGGGCAGTAAAAGCCTCTCCATGACAAAAAGTGAAGCCGCGGTAGTGCCCAGGAACAGTGTTGTAAAAAGAGGAAAATAAAATCGATAAGCACCGCAAACTGCTTTTTTTTTTTGGACTGTGATCAGGCATGTGCAGTCTGCGTAACATCAAACTTTTGTATTGCATGCATGAATGTACCACTAGTTGCATTGCTTAAATGCCTTTTGGTTCAGCTTTCTGAAATCAGTTATTCACTGAAAACAATTTCAAGCTTGTACCAGAAAGGCAAGAATGACCCCAAATGCTTATGTTTGTTGGTCATATTTTTATGGAAATTGTTATTGAAATTTTGAAATTGAAATTGAATGAAATTTTATTGAAATCATGCATACTTCAGGTACTTAATAGAAAAAACATCACGGGAAGTAAATTTCTTATGCCAAACAAGTTGAAATTGGAGACAAGACAGGATTTACTACGAAAACAGACATGACAGGATTTACTACATACTACAAAACAGGATTTACTACAGACTACAGGGCAGGATTTACTACAGACTACAGGACAGGATTAACTACAGACTACAGGACAGGATTTACTACAGAATACAGAACAGGATTTACTACAGACTACAAGACAGGATTTACTACAGACTACAGGATAGGGTTTACTACAGACTACAGGATGTCCCATTCCCTCACAGGATCATTCTGTCGTATTTTTCTGTTGTGTTTTTCGACTGGGAGCGTTATATACAGACAAACAATTATATAAACACTAGTGCCTACCGGCTATTTTTGGGTGGGCCAGAAAATATTTTTTTTGTTGCCACAGGAAATGATGGATGCTAAAGTGAAAGCAGAGTCCTTCAATCACAGAAGGACTCTGGTGAAAGTAAGCTTGGTCTTTGTAAGCACCCGCCGCGGTGGCTGAGTGGCCAAGGCGTTGCGCTGCTGAGCACGAGGTCGTGGGTTCGATTTCCGGGCCGCGGCGGCCGCTTTTCCAGAGTCGTGTTCACTCCTCTTCACGCACGGCGTTTCTCTCCCCCTTGACACTGCGCACTGCCGCGCGCTTTTCGGCGGAAACCTGTGCACGCCTTCCAAAGCGGAGACGACAAATGCGGAGCGAGCTTTGCGTGTATATCTCGCTCACCCTCGCTAGCGATGGACTCTCGACGAGGCGATTACTACGCTGTTGACATGGCAATTCAATCTGATCCCACTGAACAATGCTTATGACCACGGCTCGCGAGTATGAATTAACTGCGAAGAAAAACGACACAACCGCACGAATTCCGCGCAGCGTATGTGCACTCTTGCTCGGAGCAGATCTTTGTTGGCCCAATGAATGCTTTACCAATGAATGCTTTACCCGATCAACAATGGCTGTTTAGTGACTGCAGTACTTTAGATTCTGTGACAACGGATAAGGATGAGAAACTTTTCTTTTATCCGCGTTGCGTCCAGGTGGAGCTATTTTCCAAATAATATGTTCGCAGTCTCGAGCTGCGCTTCCACATTGTGCTGCCTGCTTATACTGTTATCCATCGGCAGTGTACGATAGAGAAAACTATCCTTTTATATCGTTTGGTAGCGCATTGCGTTCGCCTAAAAAAGTTAATAAACCACCGCAATTCTTAAAAGTTAGGTTGGATGAAATGGGGATTGTTTATTACGCCAACCAGCTGTAATCACCGAACAATGTACTTTATTTTAAATTGATTACAAGAGATGAGAAATCATTATAATGTTATATAGTTAAGGATAAAGTTGTTTACTTTTAAGGGGGTCCCGTTCTGTCACCCTTGTCACAGCCTTATGTGAGTAAAATGGATTTTGCTCTTTTCCCTCTGTGCAAGTGCATCTACCTGACCGGAAAGTTTGTCGTCGGTACAAAGTTTTTGCGGTTTATCCACGACGTCCATCGACGTCTCAATTCGGTGTCTACACTGGTAAGCGATGCAGCATAAACATGAAACCGCACCGCATTTTCGCCACTCCATGTCGTGCGCATATGCTGTCAGCGATTTCTTTTTTTCTCCACGACCGCACAGTGCTGGCAAAAGTCATGCTTGAAAGGCATCACAGCATCGGCTAAAACAGTCGAAAGTAGCCCAAAAAACTGAGCAGACGGCGACAAAAACTGCACTACCAGCACTCAGCGGAGCACTCCGCGCCGAGCAATGTTAACAGCACACCGCACGCACGCATCGCTGGTCCGCCGGAAGCGGAAGGCGCACGAGCGGCCGAAAAAACTGGTTTGCGAGTACTTTTCTCTTCTCCCGGCTGCCTATGGATAATGGTGTATACATATAGTTCATTTCAGAAGCTGCGTGCAGCACTGTGGAGGCTACATTGCTGTCAACAGCCCGCCAACTGAGGGCGGCTAACTCACCATGAAAAATAACAGAACAGAAGAACAGAATCCCCGCTCGTGCTGTTCCAGGCAAAGAGCGCGCTAGCACTGATTGATTGATTGTAGGGTTTAACGCGCCGACGCAACGCAGGCGATGAGGCGCGCCGTAGTGGAGGGCTCCGGACTCATTTTGACCATCTCGGGATCTTTAACGTGCGCCGAAATCTCGTACACACGGGCGTTTTTGCTTTTCGCCTCCATCAGAAAAGCGGCCGCCGCGGCCGGGAATCGAACCGGCGACCTCGTACTCAGCAGCGCTACGCCTTAGCCACTGAGCCACCGCGGCGGGTCGCGCTAGCACTGCGAAAGCGGGAAATTTGAATTGCATTGGCCAAAGCCTCCGTTCAATTCACCACGAGAAGAGTTAGACAGGGAGGGGAAGAGCGTACCACAGCTCCTCTGGCGGATTAATCACGGCTCTACACTACCGACCGCTTTCACGCTGATTGAAACTGCTTTAATTTTTTTTTGTACTTGCTTTCATCTCGCACGTGCCGGAACATTACTGCGTAGTTTGGAAAGCGTAGTTTTTGGCGGCCACTTTTTTCACTTACTATCGTAAAAACCAACCCGACGGGCGTTCCTAACTAAATGGACGCGGGGGGTGCCGGTTATATACACAGGTTTTGCCTCAAATGTACATGCAGTTTTCTTTGCGCTAGACAACGGGGAATGTATGACAAGCGCCCGCGGTCCAGGAGTTTCGAACGGTTATGACGATAAAAACCACTTCTTTTTCGAAGCCTCTGTTTGGGTCCGTTACGCCGCTACGCCGAGGGGCTCTGTTTGGTTTCGTTACGTTGCTACGCCGCCTGATTGCGGCGGTGGCTAGACAGCGACAGCGAACGATCTACGACGACAAGGCGGGTCTCCAAAATATTGTGCTCTTAAAAATGTGCGCTTCGCTTGGAGGGCCCATGGGCGCATCATGCGGTATCCACTTAAATGTGCGATCATGTGCCGCTGCCCCAGCAGATGGCGCGGAAGCAGTTTTTTTCTTGTGGATGCGAGGGGAGTGTACAGAGGCATTACAGTGTAGCCCATTTATAACGAACCCACTTACAGCGATATAGCGGTTATAACGAAGTGATCTTGATTTCCCGCCCCAATTATAGCGGTCTTATAATAGTCCAGATATAGCGAAAAAGCGGTTATAGCGAAGAAATTTCAGATTCCCGCTTACTTCGTTATAACCGGGCTACACTGTATACTGCTAATGAAGATGATGATGACGATGCCCTCAAAGTATTTGACACTTACCCACAAAGGGGGATTGGCCAGGGCTAAATCACTGAAATTCGTTAGGACTTCAAAATCCTAATCTTTTTTCAGAAAGAGGCCGTAAAACGAAAGTTCCCTATGATTAAAACCCTATTTACCCATTAATTATTATCCTTCAGCAATTCAAGCCACCCGAAACAGAAACGTAGGCTTGATTACAATTGTATATATATATATATATATTAGTAAGAAAATGAGGGGCTCGTTGAGGAGATACAGAAAGATAGGGCAGCAGTCTACAATGCCGAAGGAGGCATAGGGGTGTGGTTAGGCTCTTTTCTTTTTCACTACGGTTAATGAAGTAAACATTTTTTTTAATATACAGAAGAAAGAAAGAAAGAAAAACACGCGCCCAGAGTGGGTACCGAACCCACGCCTTTCGATTACATGTCGAATGCCTTACCAATTCGGCTATCTGGGCGACTGTGTTCTCCTTCACTTTCTAGGCTATTTATATTTACTAGAAGTGTATCTATATATATATCTATCTATATAGAAGTGTATATATATATATATATATATATATATATATATATATATATATATATATATATATATATCATCACAAGCCTATCTACGCCCACTGCAGTGCAAAGGCCTCTCCCATTATTTTCCAATTACCCCGGTCCTGCTCTAACTGCCACCAATTTATCCCCGCAAACTTCTTGATCTCATCTGCCCATCTAACTTTCTGCCGCCCCCTGCAACGCTTTCCTTCTCTAGGGATAGAAGTGCACTTTGTTGCCCTGAATGACCAACGGTTATCGCGCCTTCGCATTACATGCCCTGCCCACGTCAATTTCTTCTTCTTAATTTCTACTAATATGTCCTTAACACGCGTTTGTTCCCTGACCCACTCCGCTCTCTTCTTGTCCCTTAATGTTACACCTATCATCTTCCGCTCCATTGCCCGCTGAGTCGTTCTCAATTTAAGTTGAACCCTCTTAGTGAGCGTCCAAGTTTCTGTCCCGTAGGTGAGTACCGGTAAGATGCAGCTGTCATACACTTTCTTCTTCAGGGACAATGGTAGGGTGCCATTCATTATCTGATAATGTCTGCTGTATGCACTCCACCCCATTCTTATTCTTCTAATTATCTCTGCCTCATGGTTGGGATCTGTGGTCACAACTTGGCCTAAGTAGGTATATTCGCTTACCACTTCCACTGCCTCATCGCCTATCTCAAACCACTGTGCTGTCCCGAGGTTATTGATCATTACTTTGGTTTTCTGCATATTAATTTTCAGGCCCACGGTTCTACTCTGTTTGTCCAGTGTGGAAAGCATGCTTTGCAGTTCGTCCCCCGAGTTACTTAGCAAGGCAACGTAATCAGAAAATCTGAGGTTACTGAGGAATTCTCCATTAACCCTTACTCCCACCTGTTCCCAATCCAACGTTCTGAATACTTCTTGTAAACATGTTGTGAATAACATTGGAGAGATTGTGTTTCCTTGCCTGATGCCCTTCCTTATAGGTATTTTACTCCTCTCCTTGTGGAGGATGATGGTAGCTGTGGACCCATTGTAGATATCCTCTAGTATTCTTACATAATGCTCATCTACCCCCTGGTTCCGTAATGCCTGAATGACGGCTGAGGTTTCGACCGAATCAAATGTTTTCTCATAATCTATGAAGGCTATATATAGGGGTTCAGAATACTCAGTGCACTTCTCTATCACCTGATTGATCATGTGAATATGGTCCATTGTTGAATAGCCTTTACGGAACTCTGCTTGTTCTTTAGGTTGACTGAAATCTAAGGTTGCAAAAATTATGTTAGTGATTACCTCAGTAAGTACCTTGTAGATGACTGACAGTAAGCTGATCGGCCTGTAATTTTTCAAGTTCTTCATATGTCACCTTTTTTTTTGATTAGGATGATGTTCGCGTTCTTCCAAGATTCCGGTACACTTGCGGTCATTACGCATTGCGTATACAGGTTTCCCAGTTTTAAGGGCGAATGCACTTAAGCGACCCTGAACCTGCGTCCACCGGCGATGTCCGCGCACGTGGAGATGGGCGCGCGCAGCCTGGCCGCTTACATGGCACATACCCACGTGGGGGATTGGCCAGGAATCTCCTCGTCTTCGTTGGCAACGGGGGGAGATGGGCGCGCGCTGCCTGGCCGCTGACATGGCACATACCCACGTGGGGGATTGGCCAAGAATCGGGCGTGAGAAGGGCTAATGCACCTGCTTAAAGGAGTACTGACACGAACTTTCAAAGCTGAGATCCGCTCTAGCAATCAAGTACAACGACAACACAAATAGGTGTCTGTGAATAAATGCATCTTTCTTTCTTTGTAGTTGTGTGTGTGTGTGTGATCTCTCTTTCGCGAACATTACCGAACCGCGCAAATTCAACTCGTGCATTCGCACTTTCACATTCTTCCCCTCGGGGAAATGCGGGGAATTTTTCAAGTACAATTTCTCCGCCATCCTTCAAGAGGTCTGCTGTTATCTGATCCTCACCAGGTGCTTGGCCCCCTTTCATTTCTTTCAAAGCCTTCCTTACTTCTTCTGTCGTTACTGGTGGGATATCTATCTCCTCTGAACTACTTTCTCGTTCGGCATTATCGTGGATGTCCCGGCTACTGTACAGATCCCTATAGAACTCCTCGGCCACTGTGACTATTTTATCCCTATTTGTGATGACATTGCCTTGCTTATCCTTAAGTGCATGCATCTGATTTTTCCCCACGCCAAGACGTCTCTTCACTGCTTTCAGGCTACCTCCGTTCTTTACAGCGTATTCGATCCACTCCATATTAGACTTCCGTATGCCAGCTTTCTTACACTTATTGATTAACTATATGTTATTTAATTAATAATAGAATAATTATAATATTAATAATAAATTAATTTATATATATATATATATATATATATTCCTTTTTTTATTCCCAACTTTGTTGCCCCAATAAATAATATAAGTGGAACCGGTAAAGTGAACCCCATACTCTCAATTAGGTCCTTTATACGCAGTTGTCTAGCTGCCGAGAAGGTGTTACAGGCGAGAAAAAAAATATTCGATTGTTTCTGGGATGTGTCACCGCACATCAGTGGCGGTCCCAAGGGGGGGGCGAAGGGGGTGATCGCGCCCCCCCCAAAAAGGTCCTCAGCTTCTTATTTTTTGTTTTTTTCGAAGCATTCCACTTGCGCGAGGTTAAATCCCACTTTTGTGAGGTCGCAAACGTGTTGCGACCGTCAGAAATGCGGGCTCGAGTCAGCCGTAGCACCACCTACGGGGAGTCAAAAACCACTGTGTCGCTAAGTTATTTGTGCGCAAGCGGGTTACACAACATACACGCACACGCCGGCATGGTTATCACCTCCTCCGCAGAACTGGCGCAAGGAGAGGAGCGGTTCTTATTGGCCCCACAAAAAAAAAAAAAAAATCGCCCCCCCCCCAAAAAAAAAAAAAAAAAAAAATTCGCCACCCCTAAAACCAATCTCTGGGACCGCTACTGCCGCACATATACCTCCGTAAGGGAAATCCCTGCTCTAAACAGACGGAAATTTAGCCTAGCAATCCTGCAGAGCAGCTCGGTGAAGGTCCCTTCGCATTGCCGCGTATACCACAAAAATGAACATTCCGCGCGAACTTTGAATGTTGATACTCTTCAAATGAAAAACGTGCATCTGAACGAGTAGCATCTAAATGCCGATAGCGTCTTAATCTTGAAGATGCAAAAATAGAAAATTAGGTACTTCGAATTGAACGTGGCTGTGCAAGAGGAAGCCGTTAACCATCATCCTCATTACCATCGTCGTCGTCGTCGTCGTCGTCGTGTGAAACGATTGCGAGAGGAAGGTTCGGAAATCGCGTCCACTACATCCTAAAGAGTGCTTAAATGATCCCGTAATACTTTTCGATTACTTGTGAGTCTTTAACTTGCGTAAAACATTGTTTACACTGTTGTTTTATATGCCCCTTCCAAAAGGAGAACAGCTGTCGTGGCTTTGAGTGGAACACGAAGCTTTCATATAACGCCTCAGTGAGCCACTGCAGCGGGCGCAAATCCTACGGGGTGCCGGAAAACTGTCTGTGGAGTTGATTTCTGGTACGCGGATGAAGCGTACTTCGGTGTCTAAGCCGCTAACAGTTGCCAGAGGTGACTGTAGCTACAAAGTGTCGCGTATATATTGCCGTCCTCATAGGCTGCTGTGCGCTCGGCGCGCGGTTGCAGGCACCCACGGGCTGGTATAGTAGTTCGCCCGGTATCGCTTAGCTGCAATCGTAGCGTGAGTGTTGCACATAATGGGCGGCTCCACATAAACACCCGTGCATTCGTACGCAGCGAGCGGGTGCTGTCGCAGCGCTTCACGACCGCTATTACACACCGACCTCGACGATTTGCGGCCCGGACGGTCGAAGCGGGCCCCCGGTGCCAAGTAAATTCGACAAAAGAGAGAGACCAAATAAAAGCCCAGTAATCTGCGTTCCGAATGCGTATGTACATGGATCGCGCATGTTCAGTAGCTGCATTGCGACTACGGACGGATATATGTGTGCCCAGGAATGTCTCCGGGTGGCATCCCCGTCTTCCCAACACGTTGCCGCCTATGCCCCTGGGCCTGTCGGAGCGGCAACACGCGGGACATTTCAAGTCTTTCGCCGCCGGGGATTCGTTACGGGATCCCCCCCTTCCCCCCTTTAATTTTGTTACGCGCCGCGCGAACCCTCCTGGAGGCTCCTGTTTTCTTGTCTCGCCCGGTGAACCCGAGCAGGGGACGTGAGCAAAATAGCCGGCTCGCAGCAGATCTGGGCCGGCTGCCGCGTGGTCTGTCGCAACGCGCTAATCTGGGTGGCCGGTGACTGGCGGCCGATTGGCGGGCTAAGCGACCCAATTGACCACTGCCTTCGTGCCCCGGAAGGCCTAACCTAGTGTCACTAAATAAGCTAGCCTAACCCGCATGCATCCGCCGGTTGTGGGACTGACCGTTCCACTGATCTGCGCGGTGTGGATAACAGGAAACTGTTATTTCATTTCCCAGTTTATAGGCAAATTTGCTCCAATAACAGTAGTTTTTTTTTTGCGTGGCCTATTTTACGCGGCTTTTTTTATGAAGCCGCATCTAGCAGCTCATGCGTTCTTTAGTATGAGTTCTTCGCACCAACCAACAATGCTGTTTCCATTAAACAATTGTCAGTACTACTGCTTAACAAATGAGAGGTTCACAGCTTTAGATATTTTTTTCAGGTAACATGCTCTTACGAAGCTACTCCAAACAGTTATAGGGCTTACGCGGTGCCTGATAAGCGTTTAAATTATTAGTTAGTGATAATACACTGTAAAAAACACTGGGTATTATCTGTAGACAATTGAAAGGTTGCGATAATTTAAGCATGGCTGCAGCTGTGTTTTGCAGCTCATTTAAACCATCTCAATTTTGGGGAGAAGGGGGAAGGGCTATTGCAAACCTTTAGAACCGTTATAAACTCCCGGCATGCTAAAAAACAGGATTCCTGTTTAGCTGGCAGGCTGTTAAGTGGACATACTTCTCCTGATACCCTTATGAAAACACCAACTCCTCGTTGCAAGAAAGTCAATTATTCATGCTTTAAAGGGCGCTTACAGCGCAAGTACAGGGAATCAAAGGACAGGGCGGTGCTAAAGCGGTGTTTTGGAAACGTGGCGTATAATTCATGATTACATTGACGTGAGGCAGCAAAAAATGGCACACAGGAAAGAAGACATAAAGGGTAGGGTACTGGCTTCTGACTAAATTTATTGTTTCAACGTGGCAACTAAGTGTACGAGCATGTAGAATTCGCTATCCAAGCATCGCATCCATGATGTTTCAAAGTGACATTCGACTGTTAAAAAAAAGAACTGGCGCAGCTTGCACTAGTGGTGCAAGGCTGGAAAAACAGCGGAGCTGGGGGTCGACCTACCTCCCGGTTTTGCTAAGTTTTGCTATGTCTTCCTAAGCTTCGCTAAGTTTTGTTAGGTTCTGCGATGTTCTTGCTGGACTAGGCTAAGTGTTGAGGGGTAAGGCCAAGTTTAGCCGGATTTTACAAGATGTTCTGGTCGGTCCCCCACACGGGCTGCGGACTCCAGTGAGGAAGAAGCGCGGTCGACCCCCAGCTGTGCTGTTTTTCCAGCCTTGCACCCCTAGTGCAAGCTACGCAATTTTTTGCGTTTTTAGTAGCCTAAGAAAGACTGTCACCTTTAAAATGGTATAGTAAAGGCCGCGCATTCGCATATGCCCCTTGTGCTAACACTCGAGCAGGCGCGAAAGCCAGCTTCACTGCTTTAATACCCTATCTGCAGTGGTGCACCCTTTACACGTGGCGCAGTTTCTTTCCTAGGATTTTTTTCTGCTAACGCCACCGGAACAACCTCAGGCCCAAATAGCTGCGCAGTTCAAACGGAATTTGCCCCTTCCCAACCCTACCTTCCAGCAGTGGAGGGCTCCCCTAACCAGCCCAGGCCAGCATACCCAGCTCAACCTGGTGATCCGAGCAAGGACAGCCAGTCGAAGTCAAGGAATCCCGGTGAGCCATTTTGCAATGACCCCGATGAAAGAGAATAATTAATAATACCTCAAGGTCCCATCAAGTTCTACCACAGTATTCAGGAATTTTAACAGCGAAGCTGTTTAGCGAATGGTAATTTTTCGTGTGCGCAGTTACCACGAAATTGCCGAGCGCCGCGCACGTGAGAGCGGGCCTCGCGACGGCCGCCCGGCAATTAACAAAACCAAGAAAATACCCAGCGCTCGTGTGTGCGTGCCTCGCGACGACCGCCCATTATCCCCTGCGCACGTTTGTCAAGCCAAGCATACCCACTTAGGTAGATGGGCAAAGGTTGCGGCGACCACCCGGCAGTTAAAAAGAATCAAGAAAACGCCGTGCGCTCGTGGGTGCGTGCCTCCCGGCGACCACCGAGCGCCCCCGGCGCACCTTTGTCAAGCCGAGCGTACCAACTTAGGGGGATTGACCAAGATTGGCCAAACAGAAAGAACTCTAGCGTTCGCCGTAATCGTGGCAACACTTGCGTACCCCCTCCAAGGATGTGTCCAATAAGTATCACTTAAAAAAAAAAAAAGAAAGAAGCTCACACTTAAAGCAACAATGATGGAGTAAAGGTCGTTGCGGCAGCTTACAAGAAGCAAATCGGCTGCAATTGTGGACTGAAATGTTCGTGATGGTTGCGTACAGCTTTGCTACCTTCAAGTCTTAGGCGTTACTGTGAGCTTCCTTCATTTTTTTACTTAAGTTTCCAATTGGTTTTATACATTTTCTTGTTATTCCTCTTTTTCCCTTACTATTCCCTCCGTCTGTTTTTGGAAGTACCCGCCCCTTCTCCCCCCCCCCCCCCCCCCCCCCCACGAAATGAAATCCTGCGTACGCCACTGGTGAAGTACATTCGCGGGACAATTCACTAACACACATCGATATTTGGGGTACTGTTTGCATCCTCGTGTCTGCTTTCTCGTTATTACTGAGTGCTAGATCTTCAAAAAAGGGGTACATTACTCCTCCACAAACGTACCATCTTTACTTTTCGCTTCCTTTTCTAAGTTCGTTTTTCTGAAGAGGTTTCCTGAAGTAAGGCTTACTTTCGGGCCCACGTTAAAGTAAGTGGTGAAGGAGGGTAAATCATGGCACAGTTTTTACATCCTCTCCTTCGTTATAGCCCCACCACGTGAGCACGTAGCGACAACTCTGCGAGCACCAGTCGCAGGTATAGTGGTGCCTTGCCCATAGGAGATGCCTTGACGTTCCGTCACACCCGTTCGTGCCGACGCTCGACGTGCGTTACAGAAGGAACTTCCCACACCCAGCGATGAGTATTAGCCGAACTAGAAAACGGCAAATCGGGCGTCACGCGAAGACTATCGATACAACGCCGAAGAGAATAGAGACAGACTCAAGAAATTATGGCGGGTGCGATAGGCTGTGGAATGATACCGATGCGCAGAGAGAGAAAGAGAGGTGGCAAGCGTGCGTCCCGCTTTTTGCGCCGCCACTTGTGTACCCGGAACGCCGATTCATCTGGATTCGGGAGCGCACAGATACGCGCGTGTTAGGCGTAAACAACCGCGCAGGATGCTCACGCGCTGCGACGGAAGGAAGAATCGCGACCGCGCCGGATTTCGGAGACAACGTATTTGGGTTGGCTATAAATTTGGGCCCCTGTTTTCCAGCGGACGAAACGAGAAACGTTATCGAGCGTGCAGTACATGCGGGGCCGTCCCGTAGATATGCGTATAGGTGCGCGATGTTATGTTCCGAAGAGTGTTCGAAAGCCGGCGCCTGTGAAGAAGGCGGAATGCGAACGTGCGGTGTGACCCATCGGCAGCTCGCGCGGATCTACCGCGGCTTAGCGTCTCTGACCCACATTTCCAGGCGCGGCAGCAATGACGCAGGTGCTGTACACAACGAAGCGCCTCCCCTCCGACTTGCTGAATAATCGAAGACGAAATACATTCCGGTCCCCTTGTTTAGCGGCGTCTGAGCTCAAATGCGCACTCTGCGTCTCAGGCTTTCAGGCGCACTCGAGGTGACGGTTACTGCCCAAAAACAGATTATACAAGACAGTCAAAATTTAACGGTGAATAAATACTCTGCGCTGGCCAAGTTTACGAACACGAAAGCGCAATTAGCAACTGACTTTACTGCCCGACCCTTTCGGAAAGCGGTGAGAAAAACAAAAACGCAAAAATAAAAAGTACAAAAACACTGACTTGTTGAAACATTAAAAGGGCATCTGTAGGGGCTAGTTGGTTCTGCATATTTGAATGGAGAGCGCTTAAACTTTGACTAGTAAACAAGGACGAGAAAGACTACAACACAGGATGAAATTGAAACATAATTTTGGTTCAGTGCCTGGTATGTACACCCAAATCAGTGTTTTTGTGTTTTGTTTTTATTATTTTTTCATCGTGTCGGAAAGCAATGACAGTTGTTAGTTGCGCTTTCGTGTGCGTGCGTCGTGTGTCACTCGACAATCTTCCGCGTTTGAAAACTTAGTGCAGTGTTTTCACAGTTAACATGTACGAACTAGCCCGCAAGCGAGCTCTCGGCAACTCAAAAGGCCGATACGACGCTCCTCTTCGGTGTATTATGAAGGAGAATTGTGCAAGCAAAATTAATTCGGTCCCCTTCGCAAGTGGTCTTCTTCTCTAAGCGAATACTGAAAGACTAAAATATGACGATGATTTGTTTTTTCACAACCTTTTTTAATCCATCTTCCCCCTGGTTGATGTAAGGATCAAAGGAAATGCAACGCCAGTTTGATGCAGCGTTACGGGCGTTTTGCTTTGCGCGCGAAGTGATGGAGATTCGGCGGTCCAGGAGCAAGAAATGTGCTGCATGGGCGTCGAAGGCCTCCCTCGCAGACCGCAGCCGGATCTGGGCACGCGGGAAGCGGCATCAGCGGCCTCACCGCCATCTGTCACCGCACGCGTCGCGTCACAGGCGGGGGGAGTGCGAGTGATTTCCTCGCACCGCCAGAGGCCCCGTCCACGGCGGAATGCGGCGTCTCAGTTCGGGAGCGCTAATCAGCGGCGCGCATGGAAGCAGCACTGGGTCACTCTGTGATGTAATCCGGGAGGGGGGCTTAGTCCGGCCAGGAATCACGCAGCTAATGGGCTGCTCGCATTCTGGCGCCGCCACGGCACGCAAGGTCAGCGCCTTGGCGGCAGAGGCCAGCAGCGCCGGCCGGCCTTGACCTGCGCGGCCCAGATTCGGACGCCGGCCGGCCGCCACAATCGGCGCGTTTTTTCCCCGACCTCCTCGGAGCGTCTGAGCGCTTCTCTCTCGCCATGCGCGAGCAGTGGAAGCTGCTGGCCGCCATCGCTGACAGCTTCACTCGGCGGGGAGGGACGCCTCCTCTCCGCCTCGCTGCCCCGCCTGTCAACGGACGCTGCTTCGAACCGTAGCGGCCGCGAGTGAAAACCCAAGTCGTTTGAAATCTCTGCGTGGGCACGTTCCGGCGGCACATGGTTCCGTGGACGTAAACGGCGCCACAAGACAGTGACTCAGTGAAGAAGCCCCCCCAATATCCAACGTTAATGTTGTTTATTCGAAAACTCATTCGCAAGAGATTCGGGCCTTAAAGGCGCCATGAAGACAAAATACAACTAGGTGACTGGTCTGATATGAAAGAACTAGGCTTTGGTAGCTCACTCAGCTGAACTGCAGCAACGAAATATTTTTTTGTAACCGTAAAAGCGCAAGAAACATTGAAATACTTTCAAGTTTTGGCGCTACATTGAATAATGGGCCAGCAAAAAAATAAACAGTTATCACAGTGTTAACTGTACGTTGGCATTCAAGTGATACGTCACACGGAACTGGAGGTCCTCCTACGCGCGGACCCGGACATGGGTTGCGAAATAAATGTTTACTCTCTCTCTCTCTCTCTCTCTCTCTCTCTACAAACGCCAAGTCATGTTTATTGGCGGTGAATCAGGTCGGCGGCTGCCAGTCGCACAAAAATGATCCTGTGACGTCATAGCGAAATCGCCTGGTAAGTGACTCAGGAGTCGCCACTGGTTCATCTGTTGTCTTTATTATCTCGTATATTTTATTGAATTCTTTGATAAAATTGGTGTCATTGTAACGGAAACGAAGGAGCCTTTTTAAAGGGACGGACAACCGATTTTTGTCGCGCATATATGTTCTCTGGCTCATATGAAAGCCAGCGTTTTATATAGCCCGGTAACCACATGCAATTTATAAACAAATTGGCAGAAACCATTTTAATTTGGCAGCAAACTTCCTGAAATCGGACGGGTGGCGGTTCTTAGTGTCGAAACTTGACACTACAATATGTGTCCCGGTCACGTATCCTGCAAACCTAGCAGCTACTGGAACTGCTGAAACGTTTATTCACTTAAAACTTGAAAACCTTTTAACACAAGTATTTGTATAAGTTTGAATTCTCTATTTATTTTTAAACATTACTTTGAAAATTTTTGAGACACGCCACCCGCTACCGCTGGGTTGCTCCCAGTGTGGCTTACTGAGCCTCCATGTCCAGAATCAACGGCAGCGTTTAGTAAACGGACCCAGTGAAGGGGCTTTGACGATTCTGTCTGAGTCTGGGACATTTGTTCTGCCAAAATATTCGATTTCAGTTTCCAAATACACCAACGGCAGCTTAAAAAATTAAAAAAAAAAGGACTCGCCCGGGGAGAATCGAACTTCTGACCTCCACAACGTGAAGCCGGATTCTACCTATCGCCATCCCAACAGATAGCGCCTTCGTGCAAAATATACTGGTGAATTAAAAAACACACATAAAGGAACAGGAAAGCCTGCGATTCACACTTTTTTTAGCTGGGGACAAGTTCTTAAATATCGCTTTTCATCTCACATACAGGAAAAAGTATGTTTCCACGCTACTGTATGTCATGGTTGCCAGCATTATTTTTGGGAAGACACATACGTCTCGCAGGTCTAAAAATTTCGATTTGAAAAATTCTAGCGCGTTATCAGCAAAACCGTTTCTCGTTAAGGCACTTTATGCGGTGCCCTTTCATTTGGGATAGAGAATATGTACTCGACAAAAATCGGTTGTTGGTCCCTTTAATGAACCGAACTTCTATTTTGTCTTTGTGGCCCCTTTTATTGTTTGTGGCACATAACGTTTACTTTTTTTTCGTTATTTCACGTTTGATATTTTTCACTGGTATTGTTTTCCTTTTTGTTTTTAAAACTTCTTTCGACCAATGCTATCCATTTACGCTATTTTAAGAATTTATTTATTTATTTATTTATTTATTTATTTATTTATTTATTTATTTATTTATTTATTTTTGATACTGCCAGTCTCATACGAGACCAAAGCAGGAGGGCCAGAATTAAGGAGTTATCTATGCAAATTATCCGTCTTCGCACTGATGAGGGGCGTTAAAAGGTTCCTAATTTGTCACAGTTGTTATTTCGTGTTCTAGGTTCTTTTTTCGAGATTATTTATTCTTGTCTTCATCATATGACGGGGGTCTAATGAACTGGAATTTTTGTTTTTGTCAGCAGAGTTAGGGTACTTTTGCCTTTCCTATTACTTGTTTTGTGAGCATTGACTACGTGCATTCTTTCACGATGATAAGTCGTTCGAGTTATATCATCATTATCGCGGCCAGTGTGAGCACCGAAGTAGAGTACTCCCAACCTCTCGAACTCGCGCCCCATCGTCATTATAATCTGTGCATACACATCTTCGTCGTCGTTGGGCTCGCTCTCCTCGCTACGTTCGGACCGAGCAGCCTATTAAACGTATTCTTGGCGACCTCGTCCCTCGCTCTCTCACTTTATTTTTTTGGGCGCCAATAATCTCCCTTTGCATTATTAGAACACTTAAATGTGTTAACTTCGCGAATCATATATTTTTGTGCAGCCATAGGTCGTTACATGGCTGCTGCGACAGGGTACTCGGCGGATAATGCTTACGCGTTACAAAACTACTTTACCGTTGCTTGGCACCTCCGAACATAAACATTAAATACTCATTAAAACTCAATAGGCATGGAAACATGCCAGCTCAGGTGCATTGGCCAACGCACAAACCAGGGAGGCAATATTCCGTTTCGAGCTACGTACGAGCCAAAAATGTTTTTCTTTCCCCCCAAAACTACATAGTTTCTTTCGGTAAGGCGCCTATTTCCTGGCCAATCTGCCTGAGTGGGTATGAGCCATCTCACTAGTACCATCACCACCACTTACGGGGAGGTGCGGAACGTTAATGAAACGCGTTGGTTTACTAGTCCCGCCCCTAAATCGACATAAAAGATACTAAACCACCCTTACTTACGAATATGATGCGTAGAATTGAGCCAAGATAACATTTTGCAGACAAATAAAATCAAGCAAAAATGAAATAACGAGCTCGCAGAAAATCTTTCTACTAATGGGTCTCGAACACAGGCCATTGCCGCCAAAAGCCGTGGCTCTGCCCACTGGCTTGGTGAGAATGGACAGCGCGGTCTTTTTTAGCAGATGCTCAAAACAATCGCAGTGTTCGAAGCGGGCCAGCAGAGCGCGCTGTGCGCGTGAAGTAAGCGCCGGGCTTGTACCCACGAGGGGACGCAATCTCGTCCGAGGGAGCCACACGCTGCTGGACCATCCGTATGGGCAGCGACGAGTTCCATAGCGCGCGATCTACGTTCTGGTGGGGAGTCTGCAGCGATCTAGGCCGGCCTGCATTGCTGTACGTGTTGGCAACGCTAACATTTTACTTCGCCAGTGGCCGCCACCACGGCAGTACCGAAACGTGGCCGCCGACGCAAATACAGTCCAGATGAGTAAAGGAGCGGAGGGACGCAGCAGAACGAACGAAGAAACAGGCACCAAGGTTTGTCTCGTCGACACCTCTCCAAGTGCACGACGGCTGGAAAGAGCAGCAGCGCAACGCGCGGTGGCCCAAAAAAGTCATTCGAAAGCGCGAGGCGGCAGCGTATCTCGGGCCAAACCACCTGGAGCGGCAACAAGACGAAGCCCTTAGGCTACGCCAAGGACCTCATTTCTAAGCAATGCCGTGGAAATGACTCCGGCCAACCACCAACACGCGACACATATACACTTAATACTAACCCACAACACTTCAGTAAACAAAGATTACAAAAAAACCGTGCGTAAAGGATCACACAATGTGCGCGCCAAACTCGACGGAGCACTCGGCGGAGTGCAAATGGGCGGTGATGTTTCGAATCAACTCATAAGATGTGCTTAGCTGTCAAGGTCTCTTTATTACATGTCTCTTTCGTGGCTATTATGTACAGTAAAAGGAAATAGAACTTTGTATGCTCGCTTTACAATGCACTTTACAACAGAGACAAACTGAACAGCGCGCCAAAAACTTCATCTCCACTTCGGTATTCAGCTCGAAAGCTAGATTGTTTTCAGAAAGTACAAGTTACCATACTCAAATGGCACATAGGACAGCGAGTGTAGGATTGCACGATTCAGGACTGCACGCCTGTACTCATAGAGAGCAGTGGTTGTTTACAATGTCTTTCGGAGTCACCATTCTGACAAACAAAAATGGGGAAGAGACTATGGGCGATACGGGAATTGTAATATCTCGCCAGCTGAGTAGTCCTGAAGTAGGCCTTGAAGGCAGCCAATTGACAAGCACCTCAATTGATGAACAACTCTGCCGACTTGATATCTCCTGTCGAGACCGTCTGTGTGCTGGAGCTGGACCGTCTGTGTGCAGGGACAAGGTCACCTGGCCTAGATTTTGTCAACATGGACAGGTCTTCGTCAACGGTCTGGACACCCACATCGCGGAGGACGGCCCGGAGGCTCTCCTTTGCCGATGCGATTTTCACGGCCACCATTTCGGCCAGCCGAAGTCGGACTTTGTCGTTCCCAGCGGCGAGAACACCGGCCACGGAAACATAGTTGGTCACTACTCTTGCCCTGACGGGAACCGGTTCCTTGGGCACCAAAGTTTCTGAGTGTACACGCGACGGATCACGTGCCGCTTCATCTGCTTGTTCGATCGCCGCCTCGAAGTCTTCGAAACAGAGCGAGTTCTCCCTGTCCTTCGCGTCCCCCTTACGCCTCTGCCAAGACTCCTCTGGGCCAAAACCACCACGTGGCCCCGGGTCGGCCTTGGGAAAACGTTTCTGAGCGCCCTCTATCTGGTTGTTGACACTGTTGAAAACCTCTTCGGAATCACCGACAAGCGGCTTCGCTGGCCTTTGCCCAATCCATACCAACGTGGCAATCCACGAGCTGTCATCCCCGCGTACAGCATCGAAGCTGACTTCCTGGCCGTCGGCCACTTCCCACAGAAGGTTGTCAATTAGCTTCTCGTCGAGGTACATCACCTGCACTGCCGCGTAAGCCACTAAACCACAGTCGGGTCCAAATTTTACTGTACCAACCGACTCATTCCCCGGGTAGAAATATCCCCGCTCCCCGGACATCTTCTGCCTGCGTTCCCACTCTAACGAGGGCATCGCATTGCTCTTCCCCTTTATGGAGGCGTCGCAGGAGTCCGCCTTTGGCAAGCTTTCATCCCAGCCTGCGTAGCCTACAGGAAACCCAGTGAAGCCAGCTTCGCCGCTCTGGTACTCATCCCGTTTCGCACGAACTAGGTCCTCGAAGTCTAATTCATCGTCGGACATAAACACTTCATTGCCATTGAGATCTTGGAAGTCTACGGGGCCATTGTTATTGGTGCTTCTGCAGAGGTGCACTGTGGTAGCCTCCCATTTGACCTTCTCTGATGGCTTCATGCTCAACTTGGCATTGAAGCGAACGATGTCGCCAACGCTGAACACGTCGGGGATGTTCTTGATCGATTTTCTTAGCAACTTGTCCACATTGTTCGTATGGAAGAAGGCTCGCTCACTCTCATTGAGGCCGAATTTTATGAAGCCGTAGCTCGACTTCACATGTTCTACCACACCGTACTGGTCGACAAGGTGCGAAAAAGCATTGCAGTCACTCATTGTTCCATCGTTTGCGTTGTCTGGCGATGGACGAGGCGACGTGAAGAGCTCCTTGGTCGTGGTTGCGCGAGTGACGCGGCTAGCTCGGTACTTGGCCTTGCAATCCTTGGGTCCTTTTCTAGCATCAAAGATGACCTTATCCCCCACTCGTAGCCCGGATAATGGCAGGCTGGTGTTCTGGGCGTTCTCAAAGGACTGGACGTCGAAGTATATACTCGTCTTGACGGGAGATTGGATGGAGATGAACCCGTAGAGGGTGAACAGGCGGTACACGGTGCCCGTGACATCAGTGAGGCAAGGGATGTCCATCTCGTTCGTACCGCTGTCCGACGCTGAAGCAATGACACTGCCTGCACTGCCGTTGAGGGACGAGGTCGCTTGGCGGTCTTCTGTCTCCACATACACGTTGGCGTCGTTGCGGATGATGAAAATATCTGGAAACCTCTGCAGGAAAATCACGAGAGACTTGGCCGAACAGCCGTACTTTGTCCTTAATTCCGGAGGTAGCTGGGACAAGTGCCCGGTCAGCTTTTGAAGGGAGATTCCCTGGTGTGACTCTACCCGCTCCTTCAGAAATCTAACCATAGCGTCACTGGAGTGGCTACTGAGTTCAGACATGGCTGCCAGTACGAAGACGGGTCGTAAATCAACGAACCAACGACGGCCTTGAGTCCTCTCAATTGGCTTTGGAGCACGCAAGTTGGGTTTCTGATCTCATCTTGTGGGATACAAGCAACTTGATTTATGTCCCTCTTGCTGCTGCGTAAGCGACGTCAGTGGCTGCGCGCAGCGCGCACTACGCTCTCAGCGTCCTGCCTTCTCGCCTTTTTCTCCGCTCGGGTTCCAGCTCATTCCGAGCGGGTCCTGATGACCGGCGTAGATCGGGTTGTAGGACGCCCCCCGTCCGACGGCTCAGTCGCTGGCAGGGACGAATGCTTCTGGCACTGAGATGGCATCACGCTCCACTCTTCCACGCGCACTACACGTCGTCCTCGTCATTCTCTGTGGAGATGGAAGATTCGTTGGCCTGTTGGGGCCAAATTATCACAGACGCGTACCGACTCGGGGATATTCGCCAAGCGGTGCTGACATTTCATGCTGAAATATGATTAATATATATGACTAGACGAAAATGAATAACAGAAAATTTCAGAGAAGGGAAAGTAAATGTTTGAGAGATGCAAAAATGATGATTAAAAATTTCTAACCGGCATATTTAAACAATACGGGAAGTTCTTGTTTCGTAAAATAACTAACATCTACACTCGTTTTACTGAAAGAGCGAACGGCCTGTTTAGGAAACACGAAAGGGTAGGGCGCGAGAAATATGACAGTGGCAGAAAAAAAGCCCCATTTCCCCAAACCTTAAAAGTCTTGCACCCCTCCGTATAACGACGACGATGGTTGAACGCGAATCTTTCACGAGATGAGTTGTTTGGTTGGCGAATCCCACACTGCGAGTATGTCCTAATCTAGAGGTACGCACCACTTTTCTAGAATACCCTCAGCAACTATCGGGTGTGCACTCCGCAGGTCTATCGTCTGGGTTTGGGGTGCACGGCGCGAATCCGGTACCTCCTGCTTGGCGTTCGCTTCGACCATGTCGAAATGGAGCAATCGGACATACGCCGGCTTCGTAACGCGAGGGACCCAGGGGCAATTATGGCCACGGGAAGAGTTTTTTTCTTTCACTTCACCTACGATCATCCATCCTCATCGTCAGTGAAAGTTGGCTTTCCTGCAGGGCAATTGCCGTACAACGGCATCAGTGTGGACCCTAAATTTTCGCTTTAATATGTTAGCTGCCGACAAAAAAACACCCAACCTGAGCAGGGGAACTTCGGGTATCGTTTTCGAAATGAGGAGAAGCCTCCGCAAGGCTCGCTCCAAGTAATCGTGAATGGTCTCTTCATTGTGGCAAAAGCAGTCCTTGCACACGTCGCTATTCGGGAAGGATATAGATAAAAACTGAAATTAGGTATTCGGCAGCGAAAGCTGTTCAGTGTAGCCTCGCAAAGCCAAAACTGAGTAGTCATACTTCCACATGTACCGGAGGTGCTCTATGTCGAGGCAGCGAGCGGTACAGTTTGCTTGAAAGCCGTGGGGTGAACTGCACATCCAAAACGTAGCGGAAATCACGTGGCTTACCGGATGGGCAGCCTCGACAGCAAGTCTATTCGGTGCCCGCCTCCGACTGGATAGTGAACGGCCTCATTAAGGTGGATACCACTGTGCCCTGAAATCTATTTCTTTTGCATGGGCGGCTTTGAGCCCTGTAATGATCGGCGAGGAGGTGTGAGAGCGGAACACGCAGGAAGGGAATCGATAATGATGAGTACCGGCGAGCAGTCTTCACTGAGGCTTTAAAGACAATCAGTAACTGCTTAAATTCTGTCCAAAACACAATCGAAGTTCCATTTCAGGATCTTTTAATAGAGCGTGAGCATCTCGTACCTCTCCTTCGCGAACTTTCGACTCGGCCGTCGGCGCACGCCTAGCTTGCGCCTCCTCTTTCTACAGGAGTCCGCAATGCGGCTTTTCTCGCAAGCCTCTCGCACACCGTGCCAACCTTGCACAGTGCTTTAACCGTTTCAGTTGTCCCGTTTGTTAGCTTTAGCGGCGGCTCTACCTTTTTGTCCACCAGTATCGGCCTTTCGTCGCCGTCATTATTATTCCTTCTTTTGCCACCGTGCATTGTCTGCAGGCTCAATTTTGTAACGGGTACAAGCGTTGATGGCCGTCACGATGGCGGGGCACGTCGAGCCACGCTTCCACTGACGTCTCCTTGGAAACATCGCTCTCTCCACTCTCTAAAGCGCTCTCTCCACTCGCTTTCTAGAGCAGGTAAAGTATTTCTATACCAGCCCTCGTCTGTTCAAACAGCCAGGTAGCGTTTTCCCCGGCCAGTAGTTACCCTTTGAGGGGAAACTATCTTCTCTTTATATATCCTGCCACCACACAAGTAGGAAAACTGGGAATAAACAGTTAGATGAACTTTAACTTCTTCTTTTTAACCCCCGGGCCGTGACTCGAGTGCCTACGACATGTCGAGAGTGGTCGACCAGCGTTGAACCCTCTTAAGCTACCTTTGGCACCAAGACTGCCAGAACAGATGCCCTCGCTATGCATGTAGCGAATCAGAAATGGGAAATGAGGGGCTCGGTGAATTAAGACAGAATAAGAAGGGTTGGCAGTCAAGAAAACCTCGGAAAGCAAAGGGGGGAATGCGGTAGGTCATAGAAACAGATGAAGAATTTTTTGAGTCAGAAAGAAAGTGGTGAAAAAATGATCGCGGGTGGGATCCGAACCCCGACCTCCAGAATACCGGTCTGGTGTGATAACCACTACGGTACCGGCGGGGCGGTTCCCCCACTTTCTTTCTGACTCAAAAAATTCTTCATCTGTTTCTATGACCTACCGCATTCCCCCCTTTGCTTTCCGAGGTTTTCTTGACTGCCAAGCCTTATTCTGTCTCTCTCTCTCTCTCTCTCTCTATATATATATATATATATATATATATATATATATATATATATATATAAATATATATATATATATATATATATATATATATATATATATATATATATATATATATATATATATATATATATATACCGTAAAAACCCGCGTATAATACGAGGTTTTTTTCCAAATTTTACTCTGTTAAATTTGTGCCTCGTATTATATGTGGATCCCAAAGTTTTCCCCCGAGAATTTGCACTTTCGGTTTCAGCGGAGGGAGCGCCATCTTGCTGTGGCGTTAGCTGGCTGCTGCTTCTCTCAGCCGGCGCCATTTTGATTGTTTTGACTACGCGAAGGATCTCGGCACGTTCACCGCAAGTCTATCAAGATGTCGGGTGCACTAAAACAGTATTCGGCTGCAATTAAAAGAAAAGTTATTTTATGTGCCGAGACCATCAGAAATTGCGCTGCAGGACGGCAGTTCGGCGTTACCGAAGGCAGCATTCGTGGGTGGAGAAAGCAACTGGTGCTTGACTGGATAAAGTTTGTGTGGTGTGTCGGCGGCCTGGAGCACTGTTGGGGATTCCCGTCAGTGCTCGTGTTGGACGCCTTTCGCTGCCACCTGGCCGATTCCGTGAAGAAGTTGTTGCCCGAACCCCGCACCGAACTCATTGTCATGCCAGGAGGAATGACATCCCAGCAGCTGCAACCGCTAGACATTTGCATCAACAAGCCTCTCAAAGACTGCATCGGGTCCTGCTACCAAGAGTGGATGAGGACAGGATACCCGTAAGTGACAGCTACCGAATGGCTGACGCGGGTTTCTCCAGCGGTGCTTTGTGGCTGGATCGCGGATGCGTGGGCCAGCATTCCAGAGGAGCTCGTCAGTCGCTCTTTTAAGAAATGCGGCATCTCGAACGCCCTTGACAGCACTGAGGACCACTTTCTGTGGGAAGACATTTCCGACAAGGCGACTTCAGCAGACAGCGGCAGCGACCCTGACGATGACTAAACGGACGTCGGGAGACGGTGCCAGCGAAAACTGACAAAGACTGAACGGTAACTGCAGTGCAAATAAATGTTTTATGTGCTCTTTACCTCGCATTATATGCGGATGAAAACTTTTTTTCTGATTTTGATGTCCCCGAATTACACCTCGTATTATACGCGGGTTTTTACGGTATATATATATATATATATATATATATATATATATATATATATATATATATATATATATATATATACCTTGTTCGAGGTTTTTCTTCTCTTGTGTTCTCTACCATCTTCAAAGTTCTACTACTCCCTATATATATATATATATATATATATATATATATATATATATATATATATATATAGGGAGTAGTAGAACTTTGAAGATGGTAGAGAACACAAGAGAAGAAAAACCTCGAACAAGGTAAAAGCACGATTGTGGCCTACGTTTCAGCAAAGAGAACTTGCTTTGAGGAAGTTCTCTTTGCCAGAACCGAGACCCTCGCTAGGCTAGCGAGGGTCTCGGTTCTGGCAGCCTTGATGCCTAGGTAGCATAAGAGGGCTTCCCTCCAGTTACCCGCTCATGACAGGCTGTAGACGTTGGAGTCACGCCCCGGGGGTTGAAAAGAAGGTCCCCTTCTCCCCGTGTAGTCAGAGTGGCGCTGGCTACCACCCTCAAGTGTCAGATACACTTCTAGTAAATAGAAATAGCCCAGAAAGTGAAGGAGAACACAGTCGCCCAGATAGCCGAATTGGTAAGGCATTCGACATGTAATCGAAAGGCGTGGGTTCGGTCCCCACTCTGGGCGCGTGTTTTTCTTTCTTTCTTTCTTCTGTATATTTAAAAAAATGTGTACTTCATTAACCGTAGTAAAAAAGAAAAGAACCTAACCACACCCCTATGCCTCCTTTGGCATTGTAGACTGCTGACCTATCTTTCTGTATATGTATATATATATATATATATATATATATATATATATATATATATATATATATATATAATAACGGAACTTCAAGGGACCGAAAAAATTAGTTCCGTTTACCAGGAGTTCCGTTTACAAAGATAGATGTGTAAAAGTGCAAATTTATGTGCATGCACACTCTAAATACCATTCCATGGAACTCTAAGCACTAGAAGGTGAATATAGCTCACAGGTTTTCAGAAAGCAAGAAAACTACAAGAGGTTTAGGCACAGCATTCACAAAGTTGATTTGGCAACAATGAGTCGCTGTGATCTACAAAATGCATCAATTATTTTTGTTTGAGTCTTTGCAACTGCATCTTCACGGAGGTTAGAGGACTCGACTTCGCGAGTGCTTACGAGCCACCGAATTTGATAGACGGCAACGCGGTAATGAAGCGCGAATAGAACGATGGCATGAACGAGGCGGCAGGAGCTGAGACCTGTAACATCGGGCGTCTTGAATTGAGACCGAACGACTGGAACGGAAACTGCGATGTTGCATACGTTGCGCTAACACGGCTGACCACGAACGAGACGACGCTTACGAGGCCAACGAGGCTAAAAAAAACAAAAACATGGAGGAAGGAAAAAAAAAAACGAAAGGGCCGGAACCGTCAAAATCTGATTCTCATGTCAATGGCTTTCACAAGAACTCCATTTCTGGTTCCGTTTACATGGTGACGCGGAAATTTTAGTTCCGATTACCGAAAGTTTTTTTACGTTATCTGAATACAAAACCAACCAACTTACAGGCTCCTCTTCCGTTTAAGCGGCAATTCCGATTAAGCGATTTCTGTTTATCGAGATTCAACTGTATATATATATATATATATATATATATATATATATATATATATATATATATATATATATATATATATATATATATATATATATATATATATATATATATGTGTGTGTGTGTGTGTGTGTGTGTGTGTGGGCGGGTGTAAATCTAGAGAAAGAGAAAACTCACAAAGTGCGCAGAAATAGTATAAGTAAAAAGTCGGATACAAAGCAAGAACAATACCAAAGAAGTTTTATTCACGTAGCGGCAATGGGACTTGCCTTCATCAGAGTACAGTTACATGATTTTGCTGCCACAAACATTTGGAACACATTCCTTGTATAGCTTTGCGGAAAACTGTGAGAAGTAGAGGAAGATATTTCGGAAACGGAGAGTATGCATACAGTCGGGCTATGCCCGTGGTACAACAAGAACAGCAGAGAGAGAGAGAGAGAGAGAGAGAGAAAGGGGTTGAATTAAGGCAGCTCTCAAGATAGCACGACGACGTGCCAACGCACGTGGCATAGGCTGCTGATAATCGCGGTTTCAGAAACAAGGAAAAAGTATACAGTAAGGTATTCAGTGGGTAGGGAGACTGGTTCAGACGGATCCATACAGGCATTTACGAAGACTATTTTGGGTGTGCCCCCCGCGGATGGAAAGAATAGATGCGGTGCACAAAAGAGCATTGCACAGTGAACTAGCAACCGAACCGGAAATAGGTAGGGTTCATAGATCACAAAGGGTTAAATGTTGCTGAAGGGGGGGGGGGGACGCGGCTTTCTTCCCAAGGACAAACACGTAGACGGTGGCGCCGCGCGGTGGCTGGAGGACAAATCACTGCATGGAGGATCGGCAAGCGACGGAAACGTCGGAGCCCTCACGCCTGCGGGTTGGCCGGCAGCGTCCGCCTGAAGAATCACAGGGATTTTGACGCCGTTTTCACGTGATAGCAAGCACAACATTCACCGAATGCATGTTATGTTCTAAAGGGTCTCATGCTTGATACACCGCGTGCAAGAGATTTCAACGCGCTGCACGAAAGCTAGGAACCGAAACACGAACCGAACACACTGCGCATGGTGTGTATTGTGATGTTTTAGTCCCTTGTCTTCGTGCAATGCTTTTAAATCCTTGCAAATATATACCAACTCGCCTAAAGAACAACTCTGCCGTTACAGGGCGGACGCCTTTAGTTTCCGTCACCCTTACTTGACGTTTGTATGCATATCACAAATTCGATCCAGGTCGATGTCCGCCGCCCTAATCGTGCAAGACACGATAACAATTCGTTGTTATATTTTTATTCTCTTCGTTCTCATGTTCTGACATAGCAAAGCAAGGGTGTGAGAGCGCAGGCATAACACATTTTAGTGTTACGCTGAACCATAATCGGTTTTCAAAACCTACCGCTGTTGACCGTTTCTTTGCTCTGCACATCGTGCGTTGTGCGGACGCGTTTTCAGATAATATGGGCTCATATTAACAAAGCTGTTTGCCCGTACGACACCGCGAGGGCAGTTTGCGAATTGGGGACACCTTGGCCATCACCTCACATTTCACAGACAACAAGCTTGCCCAGGCACGCTAGTTTAGAACAGCATTACAATTAATGATTTACGTGCGAAGAGCTTCGTGTTTCTTCCTTGCATGTCCTTGTTTCAAGGAGCCGCTTCTAGCAATGCAGAAAACGTTAGATGATAGTTAGAAAGCAGTTCAAGCTGGTTTGCAGGTTAACATTCTGCATAGAAGTTTCAAGCGTTTAATCAGCTCCAATATGGAGCCACAAAATTGTTTTGGCTGGTTTATGTTTTGGCTGGTTTGGATGTGTTTTCTTTTCTTTATAAGCAGCATCCAATGCCCTACAAATAGCGTGTCTTATCAAAATATTGGTTTTAGTAGGGGGCAATGCGACTACGACTGCTACGGGGTCGACCGCTCGGTATTGTTTTAAACAAAAAGAAAACGTCACGCTTAGGTAGTTTGATTGGAAACGTTTATATCGTTGCCTTCGCTGGTGGTAAAACAGACCTAGTGGGAAACTATTACTATTCACGCTGGCCAGGCCATTGACTATGAACACTATGGCTATGGTACACTATGATTGACTATGACTACGGTACACTATGAAAATGCCTTATACACGCAGGATTTGTCAAGTAATCGGGCCTTAATAAAACGCCTAGTAAGCTCGCGTACTCTGATAAGTTCGAACCGCTAATGATCGAACTCTACTAATTGTGGTGGTGGTTTGTGAACCAGTGATATTTGCAGGCAGAAACTTTGCAGCGTCACAGATCGAGCGCTGGCAGCCTTACCGCCGCAGCAAGCGACGTGAGCGGCTTTTGCCATATCTCTTCACCTTCGCTTGTGGGCCGAAATGTCCGTCCTTAGTTCTAATGTGGCGCGTATCATCTAAGTTAAGGACAGCCGTTAAAATATGACGTCACCGCCATCTAGCGACGTTAAAAAGTAGAGCTAACCCCTTTGTTTTCAACCCGCACACAAGCGGCGTTCCGTAGAGGGAATCCCCCTATTCTCCTTAAGACAGCCATCTTTGATCGCTTGGCGCGGCTCCTATAGGGTTTGCCCCGTACAAATTGTCGACGCCACATTAGGCTAATAAATCTGCTGGATTTGCAGAGATTGAGCGAATTCCAATGGGAAACTCAAGGGTGGGAATAATCAAAAACGTGATAAAAGTTATGAGGTCGCCGATTTTAATCGAGGGATAAACACGTTAGTTTGCCGTAACTTTCATTAATACAAAGCGTCGCTGACCCAAAATAATAAATGAGATAAGATTCCCGAACCTCGCGGTCGTGGTGGGTCTCATAAGTGGATTCTAAAATTGTTGCTTTAAGATGTTCAAACGCATGAGCGGGACCATTCACATGTCTTGACAGGGGAAAATAAGGACAACTTTTTGCATGAGAGTGGTGATTATTGAACCGTATTCGGAAGGGCGTTTCAGTTTGGCCGATATATTGCTGCCTACAAATACTGCACTCTAGAAGGTATACGACATTAGCGGAGTCACAGTTAAAGTTACCTTTTATATATAGTCTGAAGCCGTGCTGGTGGCACGCTGTCTAGTGGCCATGTGTGGGCCTACTTTACATCGAGGCTTATTACAGGGCATGCAACCAGTAGTTTCCGGGCGGCTGATACGAGAGTTAGTAAGAAAGTCGCCTAATTTCTTATTACGCCGGTAGACAACGCGTGCTGGTTCGGGTAATATGCTTTTTAAGCGTTCGCTTTGAATTAGAATATTGTGATGTTTTCTTAGTACGGTTGACACTCTTGGAGCGGAGGCTGGGTTAAAACTACGCTTGTTCGTGGATTAACGTTCGCGGCTTTTTTCTTAAAGATTTCGTTACGGTCTAATTGGTTGGCTCGCGCAATAGCGTCATCAATAACTTGTTAACTCGATAACAGAAGAGGAATAACGCGCACCACGTACTTAGGTGACTTCGGTATGCAGCTGCCTTTCACGCCCGGCAAATGATACTTCTACCTGCATTTTTATACCATTAACGATCTACAAAAATGCTACAAAAATTTTGAAAATTGCCTATTACGCATAAACGCTCTTTCCAGCCGCTTTAAATGCGGCTTCACCTCTATACTGAGTGCACTGGTGGGTCGACACATTACCAAGAGTAATGTAAACAGTTTTATATCAAAGTATCAAAGTCCCATGTATCCCTCTGTATCCCTGTGATTATCACATCCAACAAGTGGGTACATCAGGGCATGGGCCGCTGATCATGTCCTTGCGCTGCCAACAAAGTATAAGTGGTAAAAAAAAATAAATTGTTAAAAGTTCACTTTAAGCTATGTAAAAGCCAATAATTATCAAGAAATCTGTTCTTCTTTCGGTATTCTGATGTTCAATTTGTGTTGCTGGAAAACGTTGGATCAGACGCAGCGAGACATAGGCCTGAGCGGAGTGAGCGGATATCGGCGGATAGCAGTGAGCGGATATCGGCGGTACAGCCCGTTATGGTGAATCACTGCTCTGCACTTCCGACAGCTTTCACATTGAGTGGAACGGCTTTAATTTATTCGTGCTTGTGGACGAGCGCGCGCCCACACGCACACAGTAATTCAACATAATACGCCCCTAAAGGCACGCTACAGTCTGAAGCACATACATCTCCCACTGCATGCCCCTACAACTGCGCAACGCGGCATGCTGCGAATACAAAGAATTCGTGCGGCCTATATACCTGGGTAATACTTGGGTACATTTTCATCATTTTATTACTCTTTGAGTTAAGCATGCGGTAATTTCATGGATGCGGCCATTGCACGCGTATATACTGCATTAAATACGTGCAAACGGTTTTGCTTCTGCCTCGAGGTTTGCGCAATGTGAGGCGATGCTTATAAACAATGTAGATGATTTCGAGTCCGAAGGGGCAAGTACAGTACAGCCAGTTTATTTATAAGGCTCAGCAGCTGTCCTAGCAAAGGGCTTTTACAATGCTGCTTCTTGCGTCATTTCTACCGGACAATTATTCCGCCGTTCCGTGCTTCAGGGGGGCGTTACGCGCGAATTATGAATTGCCGCGATGTCTTCAACCCCGACCCTTGCGTCCCCGTAGTGCGAGGAGCGTGCCTGCGGGCCCTTTTCTCCGTTCTGTATGGGGTAAACGTGCAAACTCCGCCGACCTCCCGGCAAGGTTCGAAACGCTAGATGGTCGTGTCGCACACGTACGCTTAAGAAAAGAAGGGTGTACGGGCTCCGAATCGGGTACGTCCGTACCGATCAAAGTCGATGCTAAGGCCACGGACATTCCTGCACAGACGCGCGGAACTGGGTCGGCGCGCAGTGAGGCAGTGTGCCAAGCGCACTTCCCGTTCCTGGTGAGATTGGCGGCAACGAGGTGGCAGCGACGTAGCGAGGCTGGACACGTACGCCAGGGACCAAGCATCCTTCTTCTCTGCCGCTTCCGCCCACTGCGGCAGACCACGTAACGGAAGGAAGAAGCCGCGAGCTTTCCGGTTCGAAGGGCATCTCGTATCAGCGAGAAAGATCGCGGCGTGCTCCTTCGCTGAACGTGGCTGCCCCCGACTGTATGGCGCACGCCCGTCCAGCTGTACGGAGCGTTGCGCAACCACCTCGACGTGGAGCTACGCTTGAGTCGGCGCGCAAACCGGCTGGGGCGTGTATGCGTGCCGCTCGATCCGATATGCCCGCGCGGACGAGTTAGTCTACGTATATCTATCCCCTGGTGCTGTAGATAGTCATCGAAATCGCTCTTGTTCTGCCCCGCAAAATGTTCAAAATGAATGGTTTACGGTGCCGTGTGCCTGCCATATGCGAGACACTGTCAGTTAGAGCCATTTATTCTGCATTTGTCTCCCCCCGGTGCGCGTGGAGGCGTGCGCATATTAACAGCAGAGCTGTTCAGGCCGACACAAATCCGTCCGTCGCACACAAAAACAAAGAAAAAAAACCCGTAATCTTAAGAAAAAAAAATGTGGTTAGGGAGGTCCCGGGAATCAAACCCGGCACCTTTACGCCGTGAAACCTGTCGACCCAGCCACTGGGGGCCAAAGGCCTGAGCGGTACGGGTTAGCAGCGGCGGGGAAAAAGTAACTTGTGCAGCCAATTGAAAAGAAAAAAAGAAACGCTTCCTGTGGCCGTAATCAAACCTGGGTACCTCGCGTTACAAAACTGCCGTCTATCCCATTGAGCTATCGTCGCATTCCGGACGCACAGCATTTCCTTTGGGTTTGTAGCGCGGGCGTTGGCTTTGGACATGGCCGCGGGTTCTAGCGCGCGCTAACGCGGTCCACTTTGGTAGAGGCGTGAAAGCCTGCGGACGAAACTATTCGGGCCTGCCAGTCATAGAGAACTTTCAGCGGAAATATCGGAAGTAAATGTGAGGTGCAACAGCCGGGTCTCCGACGAAGGGAGAGAGAGGAGCAGCCAGCTCTGCTGTTTCTCCAGCCTTGCACCACTAGGGCGAGCTGCGCGAATTTTCTTGTGACTTTCGCAGTTTCCTTCCAAAGTACACTGATTAGCGTAAGCAGGCAATAGTTGACGCGATTGGAAATGAGCCGAACGGCTTTGACTGTGAACATTCCACTTCTACGACAGGATGAATTGCTCTTTGTGTAATGCCGGGCGCTGAAAATAAAATCGTTTTCATTGCCCGTTACCCCTTCGGCGCTTTCCCTACCCATTACCCGATTCGTATGTTCGCTGACAAAGGTATTCATTATCACCAGAATATTTCTGTCCGCGAACTCAGCGAGTGCGTGGTCTCGCCATTCCGACTACTTATATCAGTACTTCCCGTTGCATATTCTATTTATCCCCCATTCGCACAGGTTTGTAGATACTTGTGTTGGTTTATCCTCCACCGAGTTTGCGATTCTTCGCCATTGAGACCTTCGTGAAGCAAGAGGAAAAGTCGTGTTCCTATAGCATATGATGAGGAGACGTTCTTATCGTTTTTTTTTTTTTTTTTTTTTGAGGGCACCCTTGAAAAAATGGTTTCTGGTCTGCGAATCGTTCTCTTCCAAACCCTTGCGTCCGGGTGCCCAAAGGACGTTATTAGGTTTCTGAATTGTGAAAGGGAATCTTGCAGAAAGCAGTCCAGTGTCCTTTCAGAGTCTGCAATGATGTTTATGCTTCTATTCGATACTTACGCTAGTCGGATTGCCAAGAGGATGTCCCTCACTTCAGTTTCTTGTTCCTGCAAGTAGAAGGGCCATGCAGTTACAAAGATTACCCAAGTAGTTAACTACGACAATTGCTGCCTCGTGCCTTCGTACATGACAGAGTCGGCGTGCAGTCAAACCGCGTTATAACGAACAGCGTGATTCAACGCGATTTGTTCGCTATACGAAGTCATTCGCTATAACCTAACCCGCTTATAAGGAACTTCAATATCAAATTCGTTATAAACAATGGGGACTGTTGATTGAAAGAGCGATAACGAAAGAAAGGCCATGCCACTCACGATGAGTAGTAATCTACTACAAAAGAGATTTTTTTGCAGAGAAATGTGAGCCTCTCACGCTAGGCTAAACCGTATTTATGTTTCTTTAGATTCCCTACCGTGTGTCCAAAGATACTCTGTTCGTCCGGTATTTGACCATTGCCTTGTATCTGCTGCGCAAGCTAGCCAACAGTGTCGGAGTCATCGCCTGCCCCGGGAAATGTGGAAATTTAATAATTATTTACTATCCGATCAGCCTTTTTTTAAATCGTGTGCCAGAAATTATGCGAAATCCAAAAATCGCTATGATCTGCCTATGCTCGCAGGGGGGAATGATTTAAGCAAGAAGTGAAAGTCACTGCTATTGAAGAGGCTACAGTGATGGTGTTTGAAAAGAAAAACAACATAAATCACTTAAATAAATTGTTGAGAGAACTTTATGAACTCGAAAGCCGATTTCCTGGTCAATATATGAATGGCATTCGGCAGGCGTTTGATGTTGAGGAATGCCGGGAAGTACTAGTGCGGGCGAGATCGCAGCGTTTCTGAAGTGCAACCGTGTCGCCGGTCTCTAGGTGATGAGCGCCGTCATGCTCTGTCTAAACAAATACTTGAAATTGAGTATAAAGGGGAAATTCCTGATGACTCTACTGTGATAATGATGCCCTTTACCGATTATTATAGAACTCTATTGCAAGCTTCCAAAAAAGCGGCGAACTAGGACTCCATTTGCAAATTCATTAGTTTGCTGCCCAAATTAAACCAGGGCGAGCGTGAATCTATTGACCAGGAGATTGGCATTCAAGAAGTGGTGTTTAGCATTGAATAATTGGCGAAAGGCAAAACCCCAGGGCCTGATGGTCTCACTGCAGAATTTTACCACACATTCTGTTCTCTGCTGGCTCCATTTTTACTTGACGTTTACCGCGAGGCTTACAAGACTGGATATCTTCCACCTACGCTGTACGAAGGCCACTGTTCTAGTCCCGAAAAGTGCTGATCCTGGCAAACTGCGTAAAGTAAAAGGATATCGTCCCATTTCATTATGTAATGTAGATTATAAAGTATTCGCTAAGATTTTGGACAACCGTCTTCAAATGTAATTGAGCTCCTAGTTGGGGACCATCAGACATGTGGCATTCGTGGGCGATCTATTCAAACTAACATTCACATAGCGAGGTCTATACTGGAGTTTGTTTCGGGTGCGTCAGTCCAGGTAGCCTTAGTACAACTAGATTTGGCAAAGGCATTCGATCGTGTCAGTCACCAATTCCTGTTTCGTGCTCTACAGCATGTGAACGTAGAATCTTGGCTTACCGAAGGTATTCAAATATGTTATGCTAATGGCTCGACAAGAGTGATAGTCAACAATCGGCTAACCGAGCAAATTCATCTTCTTTCATCGGTTCGTCAAGGGTACCCTTTATCACCACTCCTGTTTTGCTTATATCTCGAACCGTTATGTATGCGCATAATACATGACATATTAGTGTTATAGGGCTTACGCTATCGTCCGTCGAAGTGAAAATCTTAGCACATGCCGATGATGTCGCTTTATTTTGTACTGACAAGGCAAGCATGGAGAATGCTCTTGCCGTTACACAAGGATTTTGTGATGTTGGCCCTGAATTTCGAGAAAAGCTGTGGATTTTGGTTGGGAGCATGGGGAACGACACCCGATTGTTTCACCGGAACCAATTGGAATAGTGACCTAACGTATTTAGGAGCACCCTTCTCGCAGTTTTGCAATACTGATTCGCATTGGTCAGAGCAGGCGGTGAAGTTACAGCGCCAAGTGAATGACTGGCGGGGACTGCAGCTGTCCATCTTTTCCCGTGCTCGGGCGTGTAACACGTTTCTTGTGACCCGACTTCTTTATGTCCTGCAGGTGTTACGTTGCTCTCGACTCGGGATACAGGCTTTTCACCGGATTTTTGCAACCTTCATTTGGTGTTCGGGTAGTGAGCCACTGCGTCGCAGTAACCTTTTTCTTCCGGTTGTGCGAGGGTGACCTGGGCTTCTTCATCTTTTTGTTTGGCAGCTTCTTTCTCGTTTATTCTACTTTCGAGATGTTCAACATATTTTTTTTTTTAAGCTGTACTGCAAATACGTCTTGCACATTTTCTCCCTGATATTGTGGTGTCTTCGCTGTCTGTGGAAGCAACCAAAAGCCCGCGAGGTTTTCTCAAAGAAGTGGTTGACACGTTTCGCTTCTTACAGGCTCGGTTTAGCCTTGAGTACATATTTAATGCTTCGAGCGAGTCTATTTCCGATGCCCTGGTTTCTGGGCTTTTTCCCATACCTTTATATCGTGTTCCGTACCTCCAGTGTCCGTACCAGGATGTCCTCATTAGAGTGCGTAAAATGTGTGTTCCGCCAGGTGTTAAGAAATTTTCTTTAAATTACACACTGGCACGCTCCCTGTTAAGACTTGGATGAAAGACCGGGCCCTATTTATAGCTTGGTCGGCAGACTGTCGGCTCTGTTCTCGACCAGAGACTATTGATCACTGTTTCGTAGATTGCAGAGATGCTGTCTTTTTTCTGGGGCATTTTACAGCGAACGCTCGGAAAAGACATGGATATTACGCCTATCTCTATCCGACTTTTTTTTATTCGACTATCCTGGTGAGCCGCCTTATGACATGTTTGTGTTGATTGGTTTGTACAGACTGTGGCGATGTCGCTTATGTGATAGGCATGCTGAGCCACCAAGATCAACTAAGTCATATTTCCGAAAAACTGTGGCATTTGTACATAGTGTGTATAATTCGCGAGACCAACCACCTGACTGTTTCCCTCTTTTGAACGTTTGTGTGTGTTTGCCTGAGTTTTGATGTATATGTGCTTCTCATAACTTCAGTGTATTCTTTTGTTTGTTTCACTATGTAGTCCTCGTACTGTCACGTCTGAGCGTATTCTCCCATCTAATAAAGAAAAAAAAAAGAAATGTGGCCCAGTGGTTAGGTTGCCGGTTTCAGGGCGTAAAGGTCCCGGGTTCGATCCCCGGGACCTCCGTGACCACGCTTTTTTCTTGAGGCTTCGAGGTTTTTTGGTGCGACGGACGGGAAAGGCTCGGCCTAAACGGCTCTACTGTTAGAACAAAGCCGCTTGATTCCGCATACTTGGCCATTGCCCGTGGTACGTCGCTACACATTTTCCACTATAAATGCCTGGCTCCCTAACCGCTAGATGAGGCACTATCCTGCCTGCGCCCGCATGACCGACTTCTGGTCTTTGCCAATCCCAGATGGTGCTGCGACATATAGGCTGCTTCTGGTGGAATAAGGGCGCAACTGATGTAGCCGCTGTACCTTTCCCCTCCCTACCACTGAGCCGATCCCCCCGCAGCCCTGATACAGGCCCCGCCTCGGAATTGTATGCCGGACATCTGCCAGGTGCGGCATTTGCTCCAGCATGCGCCCCTTTCGTTGCCCATCGTGGCAGGGACGGATTAGCGGGTAGAACAGCTTTTCCGCTGACCCTTGTGACCGATGTCACCCAGTGTAGCCGGCTATCGTCCTTCCGACGAACGGAGGTACACGTTACCAGAAGACGGTGAGAAGCAGAGGTGGGGTGTGGCGAACGGGTGTGGTTAGAGGGAGGACGCCAAGAAGTGATGACACGCTCACTGGTATGTACACAGGTCGTGCGCTTGGCTGCACAACTTTGGCGAAAATTCTTCTATACAAATAAGGATGCATTGTGCGAACATAGCACAGCATTAGCACGGCGTCGAAATGAGAGTCAGTGCCTGGCACGCATCCTGCGCGTTGCTATATCCGTGCCCGGCTGCCAGCTCCCAGCCCCGCGACGGGACAGTTGTCAGTTTGTCTCCCTGAGAAAGTCCATGCATGCGCAGCGTCGGCGGCCGCGCGATGCGCGCAGGAGGAAAGAGGCGGCGTGCCTCTGCTGCGGCCGTGGCTGAGCAGTGGCCGGCAGCGCATGTGGGTCAGCCGGCCTTTCCGAATCGGCAGCCGCGGCTGCGCGCTGCTGACCCGGCGCGAAATCGGCCCCGGCTCCCTCATACCGGCGCATCTTCCCCGGAGGGGGGCATTGAATAAGGCGCCCACGTTGTAGGTCAGTGTGGTACCGACGGTTGTCGACCGGCGGCCCGCGAGCCAGGGAAAAAAACGAAATCGCTGCGCGCACGCGGGCCCGGCCGCCGCCGGCGCTCCGTGATGCCGTAATAGCGGCGCCGATTCCGTCGCGGCCCTTTGTTGCCGCACACGTTCCCCTGGGAGCGCTTTCGTGGTCGATGGCCGGCCTTCTCGCCGGCCCGGCCTGCAACTTTCCAGGGAACGAAAGCTCTACACGGCGCTTCGGAGAATGGGGCCCCACGTGGGCGCTGACGACGCGTTCGCACGGAATGTCTCCAGCTGGTCAAACCGGAGAGAGCGCGACCAAAAAAACATGTCCGGTAGGGAGAAGGCGGCGGTAACGTGTCTTACTCGGGCGAACCGCGTGCTTCTGCACTTATTCTGATCGTCTGACGTCGATGAATGGAATGCAATAACCCCGTAATTTAAAAATGGTGCGACAATTATTCATAATGACGAAGAAATTTAGAAAATGCACCCATGCACTCCGTACATATGGTTGACCTGCAGCGAAACTGTGACATGCGACCGCTGTCGTGCCTTATGGTTCATTAATGCCTGTTCTTGTGCCCGGGCTGCAGCATCGGCAGGGCTTGGACGAGCTCGTTCTTGTTACTGCTTGCGGCGTTGCCGATTGTAAGCTGCCTGCTTGGAGTATACTCGCGACGCGTGGCCTTTCGAAGTAACGTGCGGCCGCTGTTTCCCAGCGCCACCTTGACGCTGATGAGCCCTCAGCGCAGCCACTCCTGCCTCCTTCATCGCTTCAGCTGTGCTTCACGCAGCAGCTCGCTGAGCGCGCGCTCAGCTGCGAGAGAGGTCTCCCTCCCCCTTCCTTCCAACTACATGCGAATGGGGTTGCGCCGGAGGAGTTTTCTTCGTACACCGGAACACCGGATTTTCTTTTCGCCTAGCCATAAAAAACTTCGCTTTAAAACGACAGTGGCATCATTTTTTTGTGTGAAATCCACCCCCCCCCCCCCCTATTCCTGATATCATGGTTGCCCCTACATTTTTACAGCGAAACTGTAACTAGGTTGCGGGATTTTATGGCTTGGTAAAGCCAGCTCACAAAGACCAAGCTTACCCCAGTAATGTCCTAGGCCTTTCATATTTTGATATAAAACGGCTAATTATTCCTCTAGTGTCTCCTCAGCAACGCACTTGTGTTTAGAAGTGAAGCTGACCTGCATAAAGTCTGTATTAAGGTAGCTTCGTGGAACCATCGTGGCACACAGGCGATGTAGCAGACAAGAAGCATGTGATAAGCATCGACAAGGAAAGGCCGTCCCATTGAGATCACTTAATTAAGTGCCCCGAGTTAGTTTTTTTTTTTTCTGAAGCACGCGTTATGCATGGAGCCACGAGGGGCGCACGCTCGTTTATCATTTTATTCCCCTGGATTTTAGCATTTTATTCTATGGGCATTTTATTCGCCTCGTGCATCCAACCCTGCTGCTGTAGCTTTAATTTCTTCTACGCCCACTCAGTGAAACTTAAGGTGACTGTAGATAAAGTAAAAGGAACCCAAAACCGGGAAAACAAGATTCACTGGATGTTATATAAAACAAATGAGGCGTTTTTTTTTCTAAATGAGCCAGGTCCACCTAACGGGAATTTGAGAAACAAGCTTCAATTTACTTTTTCCGGTCTTCAATTTACCGGGCTTCACTTTACTTTTTCCCTTCCTCCGAATCGAAAAACTAAGCGGCGAAAACTTGTCAGGGACAACAACAGAGCTACCTTTGACTCTATTAACACTGAACTTTCGCCTTTATGGATAGTTTCCGGCTATCTTACTCGTAGCAGAACATTGATGAATTATGGTACTGCTACAGATCACAGGTTTTGGAATTAATTGGTAAATAGATACCTATAAGGAATGTGTACAGCAACACAAAGACTCCCTGGTATACACAATATCTAAAATGATTATATAACAAAAAATGCAGCCTCTTTTGCGCTGCTAAGAAACCCTCAAGTGCGGTACGGTGGGCAGCCTAT
The DNA here is from genome assembly GCF_048455015.1 of Haemaphysalis longicornis. Taxonomy (NCBI): domain Eukaryota; kingdom Metazoa; phylum Arthropoda; class Arachnida; order Ixodida; family Ixodidae; genus Haemaphysalis; species Haemaphysalis longicornis. Next base: position 248,545,518 of record NW_027526203.1, on the reverse strand, counting down.
AAGCTAGCAGTATCGTCCTACGCTAAAGCATTGAAAACGGCCAAAAGTCATTTTTTTCAACTGTACATTACCTTCCTTACTGAATACAAACCGTAAACGTTTTTGCAGCGCTATGAAGCCAAAGGTCTAACAATTGTTTGGAAGACGTGTGGGGTGAACCCGTTCCACAGCATTTCTTCCTTTTCTTCCACAGCATTTCAACCTTTCTTCCCGAATTTTTTACCTTCTCGAATTCTTTTTTCCCGTTATCAGCCATTTCCCTCGGATGAAGGAGGTTAATTTTTTTGCAATCGACCCATTGACTCTTAATCCTGCTGGTATTTCAGCCTTCATATCTAAACTACAACGATCGTCATCGTGTGGTCCAGATGACATTAATTCCAAATTTTTTCAGATTACCAAAGAGTACAGTTCAATTATAATGTATTTTCATGAGAATTAATTGCCCAAGGAGTGGAAAAACGGCAGGGTGGTCCCACTCTACAAGTCAGGCGACGCGCACAACCCTTTAAACTACCGTCCCATTTTCATTACATCCATTCCGTGTAAAATCTTGGAACACATAACATTAACTCATCTGGTTAACTTTCTTTAGTCCAATCTTGAGTCCAATAAGAAAGTACTTCTCGTGCGAAGCTCGGTTTATTACGTTTACCAACGACTTGCATGCATTTCTTGACTTATCGTTTTGTAACTGAATGCGTATTTTTGGGCTTTTCCGAAGCGTTTGATGCAGTTAATCCCCAACTTCGTCTAATCAGGTTAAGAAATTTGAAAATTGATCCATAAGTCCTGTAATGGATACAACTGTTTCTTTCTAACCGAGTGCAGTTGTGTTTGTTAATTAAACTGACTCCCCTGAGGTACCAGTTGCTCAGGTGTACATCAGGGCTCTGTGCTAGTAGCCTTACTTTTCTGATATATATTAACGACTTGCCTAGAAATATTTCTTTTTGAATTTGCCTCTTTGCTGGTGATTGCGGGCTTAACCGTAAAATTACTAATTCCTCTTATGTTGAATGCCTGCAATCTGACCTTATAATATTTCTTCTTGGTGCAAACTCTAGCACATGGAGCTCAACATAACTATGTAAAGTGATGAGGGTATCCCGCCACCCATTACCTTGTCCTGATTATTTTCTTAATAGCACCCAGTTAGAGTCCGTAGTCGAGTATAAATATCTCAGTGTGCCCATAACTAACTATCTATCTGTTCCTGGAAAAATAAAACTATATTTTTCCCGAGCACAAGCTTATTCTCTAAAAAAGCAGTTATATGTTACTTACGTGCGCCCCACACTACATAATGCTTCATCAACATGGTATACTGGCTATACGACTCTAACTAACGAACTTGAAGCTCTAAAAACCATTCCTTGAGATTTATACAGCCTATCTATAACCGTACGTCAAGCCAGAGTCCTTCAATGCTTTAAGGGACTCTGGTCAAGCGTAACTTCTATGCAATCTAGTCTGAACCTACCACTCCTCGCTACACGTACAAAACTGTCCCGTCCGCGCCTCTTTTAGAACGTTTATCACAATAACCAGGTACTAAAATCACTCTGGATACAACCCGAATTTTTCGTATCTGAACGCCTTTCCCGTTGTCCCAAAATTCCCATCCCGCAACAAAACGCTGTCACCTACTCTCACCCTTTTTTACTGAAAACTTGCCGCGAGTGGAACCACCTGCTTGCTTAATCAGCTTGCATTACTAACCCTTGATTGATTGTAGGGTTTAACGCGCCGACGCAACACAGGCGATGAGGCGCACCTGAGTGGAGGGCTCCGGATTAATTTTGACCACCTGGGGATCGTTAACGCGCGCCGAAATCTCGTACACACGGGCATTTTTGCTTTTCGCCCTCACCAGAAAAGCGGCCGCCGCGGTCTGGAATCGAACCCGCGACCTCGTGGCATTACTAACCCTGACCGTTCGAATTCGAAATTCTAAATTCGAATTTATTGTAATTTTCTTTTCATTTTCACTTTTGTGTAACCTTACAGTGGTGTGTATTTTTCCCCTTTTGTTTTATTGTTTTTTTTTTCAGTTTATTGTAGGCTTATTTGGCTCCTTATTTCTGTGTACATATGTAAGCTGTTTCTGTACTGCGAATGAAGTGCATTTATATTTTTTTTTTCCCTCCTGATCTGACTACGCTCATCACTGTGTTCATTGCGCTTTCTCTAACGCATGTTTACTTAAACATTATTGTTTTTCTATATGTGTACAATCTCTGATACACGCGTCGTCTGCATTTTAGTATTTCCTTGTTCTTTTATGTCAGCCACTCCCCTCAACAAGGCTGTATGCATTGCGGGCAACATAAATAAATAAATAAATAAATAATGATAAAAATCTAGCTACCCACACTCCCACTGCAGTGGAGAAAGGGCGCATAGGACACTGTGCGCCATGTGATGACGGGACCGTAATAGTCTTCATAAGGACTGGTTGGCGTTTTCACTTAGTAGTACTGTCAAAAAATAATTTTTCCTTCACTTATGATACATACCCACACAGAGGATTGGGAAAGAATTGTGGGGACAGCTTTTTAGGGCTAATTCGCCCACTTCATAACACTATGAAATGAATGTGAATAAATTTAAAAGAACAGACCACGCAATTGCACAATGGAATTGTAATATAAAGATTGACGTCGTAGGTTACAGGAGTAGGAAAGAAACCAATTTTCGCGGAAGCGGACTCTTCCACGCGCCTCCTTCGCTCACGCAGGGAAGAAGAGAAAGCTGACAGCGGGGCAGATCGCACGAGGCCTGCTCGCCTAATTCCATTGCAGAATAGAAGGGCAAGCGCTTCGCTTCGGCAGGGGACGAAAATCCTTCGAAGAAGCTTCCGAATATCCTCGACGGCAAGAAAGAGGGAAGCAGAACCTCGCCGTCGGAGGCTCGCTGGCCAACGAAGTGAAGTAGAACGCCATCGAAGCAGTAGAGGAAGACCCCTGCACCAACATGGTCTCTCACCACGGGCAGCTCAACCAGTCTTCCAGCATCGGCTTGAAGACGATCCTTGGTGAGTCGCCGACGTGCAGGAGCGGTGCTCTGGAGCCTTCGTCGTCGGGGTCCAAGGCTACGACTCCTCGGCTCAGCCGCACCGTCGGTAGCAAGGACAACCTGCGGGAGCAACGGCAGGGCCCCTTCTTCGCGAGGGCCCTTCTGAGCCACGTCAGCGTCATCCTGCTCCTTCGCCATCCATCCGTCCGGCAGGCCCTGCTGCCACAGCCGACCTCGACGTCCCGAACGGCCACGTGCAAGAGCTCCATGACCGCCATAGGCTTCCTGGTGATTAGCTGCAGCCAGCCACCTTTCCCCGAGGTGATGGACACGCTCTTGGCGGGAGCGGCGACGAACGCGTGCACGCCACCGAAAAGCAGCCAGTGCTCCGGATGCACCAGCCCACAGGCGGGACACCGCTCGGCGCACCACTTGGGGCTCGGTATCGACAGCGTTCACCAAACGTCGCTCAGCTCCGCAGGCAAGCACTTGCCGCTCCTGATCGCGGAAGAAGTGCGCTCGGAGGCCAGCAAAGACGCCACAGTCGTCAGGCAGCCCTCCTCGTCATCGCTTGAGGGGAAATGCGTACAACTGGCCCGCTCATTGGACAAGCGAGGGGCGGCCACACTGCGCTTGGACGCCAAGGACGCCAGTTTCTTCGTCGACGTCGCTAAGCTGGAAGCGAAGTTCGAAGCCTACGCTGCCGTCGCGCGTCACTTGCTCGCCCAGAACGCCCGGCTTCGTCGCATCACACCCGCCGACCAATTTCACTTATCGTGCCTCGAGAACGTTGCTGGCGGATTGTCCCCCGTACACAACGTCCTGACGTTGCGGCAGCAGCGAAGTGCCGGGGGCACCATGCCACTCATGGTCGAGCACTGTTTGGTGGGAGAGAGCGAGCTGCGCAACACCAGCCAAAAGGCTTCTGGAAGCTGCTTCGCCGCTGCCCCAATCAGCTGCAACCTCGCGTTCCTACGAGTTGACCATGCACATATCTGGCTCCGAAGACGGCGATGACGTCGAGACGGTGGGCATCGAAAAAGCGCGCGGAAAGCTGCTGTGACAAGGATGAACTCTCGTTGTTTGCACTTGAGGTGGCGGGAAGACTGCGGTAGTTATGATCGCTATTACGACTCTACGCGCCTTTGACGTTAAAGGGGCCCTAAATAGGCTGCCAAATGTTACGATTTTGCGTGCGCAGTCACGGGATTACTATCCAAGGAACGTCATGCCGCAAAAATTGTTTAAATGCGTTAAGTATTAGCCGAGTTATCGCTCATTAAAAGGGGCCACCCATAAGGCCTGGGGCTCTCCTCCTCTAGTAGCTCCTCCGAAGCACTGTGGAAGCCGCGACGTCATCAACCCGGCGCAAGACCACCGAGAGAAACAGGGCAATCCATCACCCTCCTTGATGTACGTGCAGTCATTGGCTGCGCCAAGCCCTGCGCGCGCTTTTTTTTTTTTAGCACTCGACGCGCATGCTCCGCCCACCAGATTCCGGTTGCACGGTGAGCGCTGTCGCTGTGGTTCGCGTTCGCGGCGCCGCACTGGGCAGTGTCTCGTGCGTCATAGAGGCGCGTCAGAGCCGGAAAGAACTGCGTCAGAGCGCGCAAGTGTGGCGGCAAGATGTGGTTGGTGAGCCAGGAGAGAAAGTGAAATCTTTTTTTCGTGTTTGTGCGGCCCCTGCTTTACGCAGAGGTGTAATATTTGGTACACGTTGTCGTGAAGGGGTACTCTAGCGATTGCGCGATTGAAATGGCGACCTTCGGAAGCCTATTTAGGGCCCCTTTAATGTATGTTCGCGAAACATTGTAAATATAGTAATTCATCGTTTTAAATCAGATATCTCTAAAATAAAATGTTAACCAACGTGACATTGACCACGCTTTTCAACTAACGTTGAAAATGGTAGGCTTTTTGGCAGCCTTTCTGACAGTTTCTATGATTTGTTTTAGTGTGATGACAGCGCGCAAGGTTTTGGTGCCAGTCGCTGCGCAATGTCAGCGTCCAATTTCTACTCACGAGGGAGGTAAAGCTTCAGCGTTAAAAAAATCCCGAACATGGGCCGAAGGCGTGTTTGCTTTTGCGCGGATACCTTGAACAGATAGCCCTTAAATACCTTTAGTGTGGTAGCTGGAGGTCAACCCCATATATGGACATTTGCTTGATGAATCCCCGGTGTGTATGAACGTCATGTGTGTTTGCATGGGCATGGGTGTTTAGAGGAGATGGCATGTTTTGGGGAATCGATCTTTCCAGTGGTGGTGGTGGTGGTTCCAGTGAAATGGCGCGTACCCACTCAGGGGGATTGGCCAGGAAATGGGCGCCTTACCGAAATAAATTAGGGTAATTTTTGTGGGGAAAGAAAAATATTTAAATATTAGGATGGATTAGCAGTAGATGACTAGAGAAATAAAAGTAAGGAGATTATGGAAAGAAATAAAAAAGCTAAAAAGTCGCAGGAACCCCCAAGCCGATTACTTTTTCTTCCGCCGCCTGCTCCTTTCAACCGGCCGTAAAAGTTGGATATATAGGAAACCTTTACCGTAGGACACCCTTCTTTATCAGCGAAGGCTCGGGATGGTTTTCGCTTGGGCAGCAGATGAACCTGAGTTTGATCTCCAGACCTTCCAAACTGGCAGACACATTCCATTTTTAGATCGGTTCTCGATGGCGCATTGTTGCGATACCGGCGGCCAACACCCGCCAAAGGACTGACGAAGGAGGACGATGGACACGCGGCGACAGACCCAAGGTAACCGTCCCACACGCAGAGCAAAAAATAAAAGTCCCAATAATGAGCCATCAGGCATGTTTTCGCTGCGAAACACCAGCGATATAAAAAAAAAATCAGGAAAGCTAGCACTCACGCGCAAGACTTGAATGGCGAAGCTGTTGTAATTGATTGATTGTAGGGTTTAACACGCCGACGCAACGCAGGCGATGAGGCGTGCCGTAGTGGAGGGCTCCGGATTAATTTTGACCACCTGGGGATCTTTAACGTGCGCCGAAATCTCGAACACACGGGCGTTTTTGCTTTTCGCCTCCATCAGAAAAGCGGCCGCCGCGGCCGGGAATCGAACCTGTGACCTTGTGCTCAGCAGCGCAACGCCTTAGCCACTGAGCCACCGCGGCGGGTCGAAGCTGTTGTAGGTGAGCATTGCCGGACACATAGTTCAGGTTCAGTATCATTGTTTATTTGCATAGTTGCGGTGCTAGTAATCGTTGTCATATGGCGGTGTGGTACCAAGTAGATGGCTCTTCGTTGTCACCACTCGCCACGAAGATGACGACGACCTCTTCGTTGTCATATGCATAGAAGAGGTCATCGTCTTCTTCGCGGCGAGTGGTGAATGGAAAGTCATCCTCAGTACTGTAGACTTCCACCGGCCCAACTGACGAAGCTTGCACCAAGTCGCGCAAGGCGTGAACCATAGCGAAGCTGCGGGATTTCTTTATGTGTGAGCACTGAAGGACACATCACCACGCATTTCTACAAGTTTGTAATTGTTTATTTACATGTTTCGTCGTTGCTTTGCTCTGTGCTAGTAGTAATCATCGTCATATGCATCGACATCGTTTTGTTCCTCATGCCAATCATTACATGCGCGGTATCGCTTGACGACAGCGCTGGATTTTTTTTTTTTTTGCTAAAGTCACTGCGCGAGCCGGGGTCTCGGCGGTCGCCGCGAGGCACGCGCTCTGGAGCGCTCCGCAATTCCTCGGTATTTTTTCCTGCAACGGCGAACTTATGGTTTGTACAATACCTCCGCTGTTAAAATGAAATGTAAGCTTATGGGGCAAATAAAAAGGCGGCGAAACCGCAAAACCCCACCGCAAAATCCGTGGGACGCTGACGGTGCGTCGTGTTTTCTTTTCTTCAGTGTGCTAAAATTACGTTCTAAGCTTCCATAACCAGGTACGACAAAGGAGTACATTAGGAGAGACACACAGTACTTCCACCGCTAAAGACCGTGTTGCATTAGAGAGTTGTAGCCGACCGTTTTCGACGGTCCGCTATACCGGCGGCCCGCTCGGCTCAACCAGAGCCAATGCCGTTCGCGGCCAAGTATGCCAGGTATGTGCAGTGGCGTTCCCACTTGTTATCAGAGCGGAGCGGACAGCGAAAAACGGGCAGCTAAAACTTGCCATTTTAAGAGCGAATGCTCTTTATAAGCGACCCCAAACCATCCACCGCCGGCGTCGGCGGCGGCGGCGGCGTCCGCAGTGCTCCTCTATAAAGAAACAGCATCCGGCGCCAGGTTTCGATCCGCGGACTTTGCGGCCGCAGCGCGACGCTCTACCGACCAAGCTACGGACGCGACGCTGATATCGGTGTCAGAACGCGCCTTATATCTTTAACGCATTCAAACTACGTCGTCAGCGGCGTGCGTTGGCGACTCAGCGGCGTTATAGCGGCTTGATAACTGCGTGGTGTACACGTGATACTACAAACCCGATGGAAGAGAAGGCGGCGAGGCGGTGGGCTGCCGGGGCCGAGCGCAAGCGCCGCAAGCGGGCCGACAACCGTGCATTCGCACTTTCACATTCTCCCCCTCGGGGAAATGCGGGGGAATTTTTTTTGCTCGCCCATCGCCTCCTGTGCAATGACTCGCCCAGTACATGTTAACCCCCCCCCCCCCTTATTTTCATTCCCGTGAAGCAGATTTACACAGCGCCACTGCGGCGCTCCTCCTCGCCACCACCGACACCGCTTTCACAACTGTTATTCCCCGGGCCACCACTGATGCCTCTTTCATAAGCTTCGCGATCGGATGATAACGGCGGTAGCGCCCTTGATTGCGTTACCAGAGCAACTTGCCCACTTTGAACACCCACGTGAACCCAGAATTGTTTTTCAGCATAAAAGGCTTTCCGCGTGATATTTTCGCCCATTTATTTCACGCCTAAGCACGCCCCCATCACAGGTTGCGGGTTTATGCCAGCACTGCTTCGGGGTGGGAGCAAGTGGGCGTGCATGCACTGCTAGTCTTTATGCCGCTACCGATGGCATGCGCGTTGTGCTGGCGGGAAATTTAAACGTGGAAATGTCGCGGCTCAAGCGACCTGTCAGCTGTTCTCAATGGTCGAGCGGTTTGAGTTTGGGTTGATGTGTTACACGGACAGTGTAATAGTGTCCGTTTCCGTCCTGCGACGCCAAATGGAAACGGACAGCCACATGTTTGTACACTATAATATTGATTGATTGATTGATTGATTGATTGATTGATTGATTGATTGATTGATTGATTGATTGATTGATTGATTGATTGATTGATTGTAGGGTTTAACGCGCCGACGCAACGCAGGCGATGAGGCTCGCCGTGGTGGAGGGCTCCGGATTAATTTTGACCACCTGGGGATCTTTAACGTGCGCCGAAATCTCGTACACACGGGCGTTTTTGCTTTTCGCCTCCATCAGAAAAGCGGCCGCCGCGGCCGGGAATCGAGCCCGCGACCTCGTGCTTAGCAGCGCAACGCCTTAGCCACTGAGCCACCGCGGCGGGTGTGTACACTAGAATAAAGCTTGAGTCCTTCCAGGTTTTAACTTCATATGGACAGACGCACGGTCGTTCGCTCGGAGGAAGAACAGCGGCATCTGCCGGAACAGAAGCGCGAATGGGGGCAAAAACAAAAGAAAGCCTTGCAGAAAAATTCATAGCACATGCGGACAAGGGCAAGAAAGGAGAGGCACCACGGAACGCTAGTTTCAACTTCAGAGTTAAAAGTAGCGCTGCGTGGTGTCTCTCCTTTCTTGCCGTTGACCGCATGCGCTATGAATTTTAGGTGCGGAGTACCTTAGGACCACACAATGTCCGTCCGCGTCCGTGCGCATAGCATTTATAAACGCAAAAAATCACACAGGCACCGTCATGATTTCAGCATGTGTCTGGTAGACCAGACAGAGTTAGTGTCAGTCGTCTTACCCATTGGGCTACGACCGTGAGTTGGTACCCGAGAGTCAAACGGCTTACTCCCTCGCCTGTAACGGTGCGGAGTACCTTAGGACCTCCCAATGTCCGTCCGCGTCCATTCGCGCGCACACCACCATCAAGCGAAATTCGATTTGAGCCGTGAGTTGCAGTTTCATTTAGGGAATAATCAAGGTGCAACTCACGGCTCAAATCGAATGACGGTCGGGGCGCAAATCGGATGTCACTCGGGGCGCAACTTGGATGTCATTTCGAGTTCCCGTACTCCGCACCCTCGCCATCATCCACGGAGTAGAGATGCTGCCATTTTTTTTCTGCAATACAACACCAACTCTCCCTGGAATTCGTACTCGTGAACACAAGGCAACTGCCGCCACCGTTTCCACTGCAAGTTCCACCTCGCCGAGTAGCTGGGAATCTCTCCCGGGTGAACAGCAACGTCGACATGAGACAATATTTCTGGTTCAGCTTGAAGGGGTTTCAGAGCGGCAATTTTGGCGGTGCCTTTCACTTCTAAGCACGCGCACATAACCGGTTGCCGGTTTATCAAACACGAGTTGGAAGTGGAGGGAAAGGCGGGGGAGGGGGGGGGGGGGGGTCGTGCACCCGCAGTTATAGGTTTCATGCCCTCACTGATTACATGTCCGTTGTGCTGTTGGGAGGTTTAAACATGTGAAGTCGGGATCATGTTTAGACTCTCCCCTTCTCCTCGAGGGCCTGGAGGTCGCGGAGGCCCTCTGTGCCTCCGTACTCCCCAACACTACATCCCTAAAAAATACATTTTCTCTTGCTCTCTCTCTTCCTCCTTCCCTCTCTATCTCTCTTTACCTCCCAAATATTGGCACTTTAGCTATCCACACTACCACGGCAATGCATCGCATTGGACACAGTGCGCTACGTGGTGGCAGGACCGTAACCGTCTTCACGAGGACTAATTGGCGCTCTCATTTTGTTCTGTCATAAAGCAATTTTTCCTTCACTTATGAAACATAACCACATAAAGGATTGGAAAAGAAGTGGGGCAGCTTTTTATGCCCAATTCTCCCACTTCATAACACTATGAAATGAATATGCACAAATTTAAAAGAAAAGACCACGCAATTGCACAATGGAATAGTAATATAAAGATTTGCGCCGTAGGTTACAGGAGTAGGAAAGAAACCAATTTTCGCGGAAGCGGATCCTTCCAGGTGCTTCCTTCGCTCACTCAGGGAAGTAGAGAAAGCTAACAGCGGGGTACAAAGCACCCTTTTCTTGTTCGGACATCTATCTGTTGGAGCGTGGCATCTCGTGGTCGGCTGTTCCGCTGGGTCCCCATCGTGGCGACTGGCTCGAACGGTTGACGTGTCTCTTGCTCGAACGTCTCAGCAAGGCGTTCGCTTCCTACGCGGGGTTTTGGCCAGGTTTAGGTGATTTTTCCACCTCTTTCCTTTTGTGACCCGTTTGTTTCAGGTTGTAGTGAGGGTGGGCGCTGTTGCGCCGAATGGCGACTAACTCTCCTGGCCGGAGGGCGTGTTTCCAAACGCTTCGCGGCACAGAGCACCCACGTGACACGTGTGATGCCACTGCGCGCACTATTATTTTGAGCGCCTGCTAAAACGACCCGCAGTTCTGGCTCTGTAGTCTTGACGTAGAGCACTGCGTTCTGGCGCTGAGGGCTTGGGTTCGAGCCCCAGCAGGTCTATCTCTTAGTTTTTTGTCATTGCCTATTTTGTTTCTAAATTTTATATTTTTTTTTCTAAACTCAAATCTACGCGTCATTTTTGTTAGTAATGGTGATTTGGTATGTTTTAGGTCGCTTTAGGCTTGGGGTGCAGCCAATGACCACGTTGAATTACCGTTCTCCTTCTCGCGAACAGACGTGTCACGTGGGTGCTCTGTGCAGCGAAGCGTTTGGAAATACGCGGCCGGGGGCCTTCACCCTGGTCGGCCAGTCTTACACCGCAGGAGCTCCCTTTGCAGGCTTTCCTCCGCAACGGGGTTGCCGACATACCTGTGGCTCTTGTGCCCACGAATGGGGGCGCGATACGGCACAACAATCCAGGGAAAATGCAGGGTGCCCTTCGTTCTGCTACGGAGCGCTATCAGAAAATCACCAGCGTGCGTCCCTTCGGGAAAGGCGGCGTTGTGATCCGATCGCCTGACCAAGAGTGCGTGCAGGACTTACTGCAGTGTTCAACCTTTGCGTCTTTCCCGGTGAGCCCATTTGTGCCTGCCCATCTTGCATGCTCGAAGGGCATCATTCGCGGAGTTGACTCAGAAATGTCAGTGTCAGATATGCTGGAGGAGTTCGCTTCGGCTGGTGTCATTGCTGTGCATCGCTGTAGCCGAGTGGAGAATGATGTCCGCTATCCGACCGAGTCAGTCATCGCCACCTTCGCTGGTGTGTCTGTCCCTGGGGAATTAAAGGCGTGGCCCCTAATCTTCAAGGTTGAGCCGCTCTCCGCTCGTCCACTACAGTGCCGAAAATGTTGGCGATTCAGTCACAGTGTCGGGGGCTGTAAGTCGTCCGTTCGTTGTTGAACTTGTGGAGGCGATCACCCCCCGGCTCCATGCCAGACAGATGAAGAAACTTGCTGCCTATGTGGAAACTCACACCGTGCGGATTACTCCAACTGTCCAGTTCGAGCACAAGAGGTGAAGATCTTAGAGGTAATTGAAAAGCGCCGGTGCACGCGGAGTGAGGCGATGGCTGTAGTTAAGGATAGATCGTCAGGCTATGCCTCAGTTGTGGCACGTGGCTCCGCTACTGTGGACGCATCTCTTGTTGATGTGATCGCGTCAGCAATCGAAAATAGTCAATCCAATATGATGGATCGCTACTTGCATGCTATGGCAGAACTCCTAACAGCTCATACAGCACACATCACAGAGTCTGTGTCCGCGTTGTGTGGCGTAGCTGTGCAAACAGATTTAGCTTGTGGTTTCAATAATAAGGCTGTTGGGTCACTCAACCAACAACCTTTGGATGAGGTTGATCCCGCTCAATCTTCAAGCCGTTTCAGCCAACCGTCACCATCTACTTCTGCTTCTGCAAACCCTTCGTCTCAGTCCCAATGCGGAGGTACTTCTCTTCCCTCCAAAGTGGTAGCAGGCCTGCCCTCCGATCGACCTTCCTCGATTGTTCGTCATGCATCCAAAGCCGCAACGGGCCTGCCTGTTTATCGCCCGTCATCTAACATTTGTCCTGCCAACGAGAATAACGTCGAGTCTGAGAACCACCCAGAAGACATGGAGTGTCAATCGGTTGCATATAAAAGAACAGGATCGCCGATTTTGGGTTCCCTTGATTCGTGCCCGAAATAAAAGACAAAGAAAGGTCAAGCGAGTGAAAAAACAGGTGATATTTTGGAGGCGGCTGTGGCGGCCATCACTTCCCCATAATGTCTCTTCGGATACTTCAATGGAATTGTCGTTCAGTCTTTTCAGCGCTAAGAGACCTTCACTATATTGACTCTAAAACCCGACCAGATTTTATTGTACTGGAGGAAACTTGGCTGGCTCCTGGTCGGCCGTTTAGATTCCAGAATTACCGAACGTTCCGTTTAGACCGTCCAACTGAAGGAGGAGGATTGCTAACTTTAGTACCCCCTCAATTTTGCCATAAAGCCCATTTTTCATTTCAATTAATGTCTGTGGAATCGGAAATTCTGGCAGTGACGTTCAACCTTCCAGATTGCGTTGCGTTTTCTGTAGTGAACGCGTACTTTCCGGGTGGAGTAACTTCCACCTCTTCACTCGATGCTGCCGTGTCGGCGTGTGAAAAGCGACTTGTTCTTTGTGGGGATTTCAATTCGCACCATGTATCGTGGGGTTTCCGCACAGATTCCTGTGGCAGGCGTCTTTGCGGCTGGATGCAGGACAACAATTTGTATTGTTTTAACTCTGGAACTGCGACATTTTTTCGATGGCAGACCAGTTCTGTTCTTGATTTGACCTTCTCCACCCTGGGAAATATATCTTCATGGTCTACTTGGGACCAAGCTACAAGTAGTGATCATATCCCAATTGTATATGAGTTTTTATGTCCTTCTAAGTCACCGCGAGCACATATAGTTCCGAATTTGAATTTTCATCGCGTTCAAAAAGAACTAAAGACAGCACTTAGCTCTATTCCATTGGGAGACGAGGAACTCCGGGCAGCTCAAGTGTTATCAATCCTTTCTGAATCCGTTAAAAAATCCCACTTTATTGTTTGTTCACAAAAAGATGGCGGCTCCAGTCCATGGTGGAATGAGGAATGTGCTCGTGCGTATAGTCAGAGAGAAGCGGCTTGGAAGAAAGTTCTCAAAAACCAATGCCCATCCAATTGGACCACTCACAAGTTTGCGGCTGCCATATTCAAGCGGATTGTTTCTAAAGCAAAAGAAAATTATAACACCGAAAAGTTTGCCTCTCTATCAAAGTCCAAAAATAGACGCATGTTGCGTAGATTCCTTCGTTCAAGAAAGGTTGTACAAGATCAGGATAACAGCAAGTCAATTGTTCAGTCAACAAATGAGTCTATGGAAACATTGGAACGTATTGCACAGGAACTGGGATCTCGTTTTTCTTCTGGGTTGGCCTCTCCTTTTGTGTGCCAGGTTTCAAATGAGGGCTTCACTCCAGTGACAAGGGCGGAGTTAGCTGATATTGTTTTGCAGCTGTCTGAATCTGCTCCAGGGTCAGACGGCATTACGGTGTCAACGCTAAAATTTCTGCTTGATGCGTCTCGTGATGATTTGCTAAACATTGTCAACATGTCGTTAAAAAACAGCTCGATACCTTCGGAATGGAAACTCGCTAAGGTAGTACCATTGTTGAAAAACGAAAGTTTGGGTTTCGTCCAAGACAATATTAGGCCGATTTCGTTGACTAGCAACGTGGTAAAGCTGGTTGAAAGGGTATTGCATGGCCGGCTTATGCAGTTTCTGAACAGTAATCGTATTCTAAGCTCCGCCCAGATTGGCTTCAGACATGGAAATTCTATTTGGAAGGCCCACGTCGACATCGAGAGCCGTAAAAAATTAGCTAGACGACTAAAACATATCAGTGCACTTGTAACCCTAGATATAGCGAAGGCTTACGACAGCGTGGAGTACAGCACGTTGATGTCACGCCTTGCATCTAGCGAGATTCCGGGGTACATTCGCTCCTGGATTGGTGAGTTTCTAAAGGGAAGGAAATTCTTTTGTTCCAAGGGTGGTTTATCGACATCCCAGTATCACCAATTTCGTGGAGTTCCTCGGGGATCAGTTCTTTCTCCTGTTAATTTTAACTTACTCCTAAGTTCTATCCCAATGCAGAACGGCATATCTACTTGTGTGTATGCCGATGATATTGCTTTTTTCTCGGCTGATAGGGACATCCAAGCGTTGTATCAGCGACTGCAGGACTATTTGTTATCCTGGATAATTGGCTCAGCACGTTACACCTCTCACTAAATGTCAGTAAATGTGCCGTTATAGTATTTCCCTGCAATAACCCTATATCATTATGTCTAACATAACGGTTGCAATGCATCCCTCAGGTCACGGAAGTTAAATATTTGGGTAAAATTTATGACGACCACCTCACATGGCGTCCTCATATTTCGCACATTGCTGCCAAAGGTGAAAAAGCTGCGGGAGTGCCGGCTTTGCAATCATAAATTCGTCATGCGTAGAGACGCCCTGCTAATGATTTATCGTTGCTATGTTCGCCCTGTATTGGAATTTGGTTGCGTGTTATTTTCTGGCTGCGCGATGTACAAACTCCATCCCCTATTTCTGATTGAGAGATTGGCTTTGCGTTTATGTTTAGGGTTGCCAAAGTATGTAGCTAACTCTGTATTGTACCTTGAGGCACGGTTGCCTTCACTTCTGTATCGATTTAAATTGCTAACTGTTGTAACATTTCTAAAACTGTTTGAATCTCCATTGTACGAGACTCAACCCATTTTCCTCTTGAGGCCTGACCTTTTTCGAGGATTTACGTGGCCCCGATTTCATCGTCCTCAATTGCATTGCGTACAGGCATGGCTGCAGCCTCTTCATACAGATCTTTTTCAACTCCAGCCCTATTTTGATAATTTGTCGCCTGTCGACATAAGCTTGGACAACATTTTTTCCCCCCATGCGAGATTATTGCCGGCCCGATTGCTCAATAATTTACTTGAAGATCATTTGGCTACTCTTCATACTCATGTCGTCATTGCCGCAGATGCCTCGCAAAGAGATGAGAAGGCTGGGGTAGGAATATATTCTCAGTCTCTAGATTGGTCCTTCTGAATCAGGCTGCCAGACTATACCCCGATTTTTCAGGCAGAATTATTGGCGATATTCTTAGCCCTTAATAAACTACAGCACAGATTTGCGGGGGTGGTTATGCTTTCGGATTCTCTCTCCGTGTGCACCGCTCTAACAAATGATAAAGATTCTTCCCTTCTCCGGTCATTCCGTTCATTCGTTCCTTACCAGCTTCGTGAGATCTGGTTAGAGTGGGTCCCTGGTCACGCAGGGATAATCTTCAATGAACTGGCGGACCAATTAGCCAATTTGGCTCTTGGGGGTCCTGCCGTCGTGAATTGCCCAGTTGACAGTTTTCTTTTGGGGGCGAGGTTCAGGCGCCTTCAAGTTTTACAAATTAATCGGCAAGATGCCCTTCGTTCATGTTCCGACTATATTCACCTCTCTCACTTATGGAAGCCTAAATTCTGCGAATCTCGTAAATGTGAGGTGGCAATCACAAAATTTCGCTGCAGAATCCCCCCTTTAAATTTTTATCTACACAAAGCTGGTCAAGCTTTCTCTCCCCAATGTCCTTCCTGCAAGACCCCCGAAACTATAGAACACTTTCTTTTAACTTGCCGCAGCTTTTCCTCGATGCGACGCACGCACCTTGAATACACGTTTAATCGGCTGAATCTCCCTTTATCTTTAACCGTTATTCTTTCCCTGGGTGATTCCTTCCTGGGATATTGCCACAGAGATGTTGTGATCGCCTTTCACTCCTTTGTTGCGGCGACAGGCCGGATGCTCTGCTAGACAGCTATATCTTCATTCGCAATTTTTTTCGTGTCTAACCTATTCTATCCAGAGATGTGCTTTTCCTTCTCTCAATATTTTTTTCGTTCTTCACTTTTTTCTCTCTCTCTCTCTCTCTAAAATAAACCGGGTCACAGCCTAATCATTACAGGCAGCTTGTTGGCCAATCCCCCGCGTGGGTACGCGCCATGACTTAAGGATCCAACCAACCAACCAACTCAGCTCGCATGAGGCCTGCTCGCCGAATTCCGAGGAGGCCGAGCGATGCAAATGCATTCTACGTCGGCTCCGCAATTTATCGACCGTGGGGTTTTGTAACTGCTCCACGGAGGTGAATCACCTCAGTATCCGATCCGTGAACTCTTCCGTTTTCACGGTATACCAGTTTTACGTTCCTGTGCCTCTCCAAACGCCACCGGCGAGTTATCTTCTTGGACGCGCCAGCATTCCGCCGCTAAGCCTCGCCAGGAGTTCGGCTCACCGGGCGAGCCAGCGCGGCGTGACGCGCAGCTGCCGGCAGCTCCACTTCTACCTCCAGCAACATGAGTACCGTTGAAGTTCCCGGTGAGTCCATTTCTCCCGAAGAGTATCACAATGGCGTGGGTTGGATGGACTGCTTTCGCCGGCGAAGCCAAAAAGCTCTTCTTGAGCTAAACCTAGCAGCTGAAAACAAAGGAAAACATGGCGCCGGCACCGCAGCTGTTGGCGGAAAGCGCCCAGGCGACGTTCCCTCATCACTCAACACAGGGCGCCAACGAGTTCGAAAGGCCGCAGAGCTCCCTCCTACTGACATAAAAGTAGTTATGCGCCCCAAAAATAATCTTGACTTGAACAAGACCAGCCAGGCGACGCTCTTCGATAGCATCTGTTCCACAGCTGGCATCCCTCGTGAGACGGTGGCAGAAGACACTTTACGTATCAACACTCTCCGCAACGTGCTTGTGGTGAGCACCCTAAACATTGCCAGAGCGAAGATGTACGACAGCATCACGCAGATTACGATCGGCACCTCTGCTCATGGAATCAGCGCGTAGATCGCACCCCCCGAAGGCACGGCGAAAGGCGTCATTCATAACTTTCCGGACACAGACGACGAGGAAACCATAACTAGAAGCTTGGTGAACTCCCGCAACTCAACTATCCTACAGGCACGTCGCCTAGGCACCACGCACTCGGTAATTATAGCCTTCGATCATGGTGAAGTGCCGTCGTCTATTACCGAGGAACCGAGTACAAGTGCTATCTGCATAAAAAACATCACGAAATATGCGAGCGTCGTGGACAGTATGGGCATCGGGTCGACGTGTGTCCCAAACCCTGTGGCTACGTGCCGGAACAGTGTTTCACGTGTGGCACGCGTAACCCGGGACCGGGGCTACCCTGTGAACCTCGTTGCGCCATATGTGGCCAAGGACACAATACAGGAGACCGAACACATTTATAGTTGCGAAATTTGCGTATGCACTACCATACCTTGAACTCGCAAAGCTGGAGACACAGAAAGTCGATGCCCTGCTCCGCAAAGCTTATAAGCAGGCCCTTGGACTCCCAGAGCTCCCACCACTTCCACGGCGTTATTCTCAGCTCTTGTAGCTAACAATACGATTGCTGAAATTACAGAAGCAGTGCGTACAGCGCACATTCAACGTCTAGCGAAATCTCCTGGAGGTCGCACGCTTCTCACGCGTTTGGGGATCACCATACTGCTACGAACCCCTTATGTTCGCTCCTTACCGACGCCTGTTCAAGCAGCCATACAGGCGACCCCGCTACCTCGCACCATGAACCCGGATCTACATCCAGAGAGAAGGCAAGCACGAGTTCGGCAGCTAATCAAAACACTCCGCAAGCAGTCCAACGTATGGTACACTGACGCTACGGCTTATGCCCAACGACCCAGCTGTTGCGCGGTCGCCTGCAACTATCCAGAGACCAGCTTCACGTCCTGCACCACTCCAACGCCGAACGTAGCGGCTGCTGAGGAATGTGCCATTGCCCTGGCCACAGTACGGATAACGGCCTCCGGAACCACAGGTACCATCGTCACAGACAGCCAGGACGCCTATTGCACTATATCGAACGGCCTGGGAACGGCCTCTCACGCTAGCAGTTTTACGGACGATCCCCGATATGCACCCACTTCCGCAAATCAGCCTCATATGGGCACCGGCACATGCTGGGCTGGAGGGCAATGAGGCGGCACACGACTGGGCTTGTGAATGCACGAACCAGGACCCAGTCGATCGACCCGTCTCTCCCGAGTTGCACGGGCACCCGTTGCTCACATATAGCGACATTCTTCACTACTACCGCGAAACTCGTCAACAATATCCTAACCCCTCACGCCACTTTACCCGACAACAGACTACCACACTCAGACTCGTACAAACGAATACTTACCCGCACCCCAAAATGTTCAGCCGCATATATCCAGAAACTTATACCGACCAATGTCCAAGATGCAAGATTGATAAAGCCACACTCGCACACATAATCTGGGCTTGCCCGAAGGCACCACCGACTTTCATTAAGAGTCATCACGACTGGGAGGCAGCTCTGCACAGCAAACTGCGGCTGGTGCGCCTGGCTCTGGGCGCGCCGACACCGGTGACCCGCCCTCACGAGGGCGGCGGGAGGTCGGGGCGTGCGGGAACGGGGGGACATGGTCGTTCTCACACGGATCGCTGAGGTGAGGGAGCTTGACAACATAGGAGGCCCACCGCTGAGACTCCAACGCCTTGGCTGCTGGGTCCCCACAAGGGGCTCAACAGAATAAAAGTCTCTCTCTCTCTCTCTCTCTCTCTCTCTCTCTCTCTCTCTCTCTCTCTCTCTCTCTCTCTCTCTCTCTCTCTCTCTCTCTCTCTCTCTCTCTCTCTCTCTCTCTCTCTCTCTCTCTCTCTCTCTCTCTCTCTCTCTCTCTCTCTCTCTCGCCGAATTCCATCGCAGAATATAAGGGCAAGCTCGGCTACTGTGGTGGACGAAAAGCGTTCGAAGAAGCTTCCGATTATCACAGGACAAGAAAGGGGGAAGCAGAACCCCGCCGTCGGATGCCCGCTGGCCAACCAAGTGAAGTAGAACGCCATCGAAGCAGTAATGGATGACCCCTGCAACAACATGGTCTCTCACCACGGGCAGCTCAACCAGTCTTCCAGCATCGGTTGATTCAGATTCAGACGACATGTCGACAGCGCGGGTGAGTGCGGACCATGTGCAATCGTAGCAGAAGACGCGGCAAATGTCCTTGACGTCAGAGGTTTTTGATTGACGTGACTACCAGCAGTTTTTTCGGCCACAAAACCGTGACGTAACGCCGTCCGGCCTGCATTTTAGCGGCCATTTGGCGCGCGGAGACCGAATTTGAAACTGGTTGGAATAAATGCGTTATAATTGTAAGCTTGCGGCTGACCGCTTTTGGTTCGATTTTCGTAATTACTGGGCCAATAGGAATTCTTTACAGCATAAAAACCGAAAGCGAGAAATTTAGCGTCCTTACTCCCTTCAAATAAGGTTCTACGCTTCCGTAACAAGGTACGACGAAGGGGTACGTTACGAGAGACGCACAATAGTCTCACCGCAAAGGTCCTTGTCGCTTTTTTTTTCATGCTTATTTTCTATGCACAGTTAAGGATATCGAGCATTCATAAAAAAGCCACAGTTCGTCCTTAATAAATTCATAGAAGCTGCCGTATCTCCCCTAAATTTAGTATCAGGGACTGATAGGCTCCAAATTCCCTGGGTGCTCAACTCGCTGAGCGATCACCCATTCATAAAAACAAGCATACACTCCCTGCCGGCCGTTCACAACTGGGACGACGAAAAAGATCCTTTACAGCACAGAATCGGTTGACTTAAGACGTAGGATGCTACCGAAACATAGTTCGCAACTTCCCGCGCACCTTTTTTTTTGCACTTTCTTCTTGGCACGACACGCCTCCAGCCGAGACTTAGCCCATCTATACATTATTTTGTATGTGTGTAATGTCAGCGCTTGCGCAGATAATTTCAGCAACAGGGACAGAAGGTAAATTCTTCAGTTCTCGGTAAGGGAATCGAACCCGCGGCCTGCTCGATGGCGGAGTACATTTTACCTCCGAACCGTGATTCCACTGTGAACCGGAGTTTTTGCGCGGTTTTATGCCAGCGGTTTTACACGCTGCTGAATAGTGTAGGAGGGCAAAGTATTAGCACCTTCTTTCCTACTCGAGGGCTTAGTTGTGCGTTTGTTCTGCTGTTTGACCTTGATGCTTGATGGGGGTGGTAATGGTGAAAAACGTTAACAATCTGAGCCTAGGGATGGGAATGGCCCCTCATTCCAAGGGACCACGTGATAGCTGTGCTGCTACAGCCCGGAGACGACGAGTTGCTGGGTTTCTAAGCCGGCGCCTATCATCAGGTTCTCGCACAGCCCAGGGCGGAGAAGGGGAGTGGCTATAGGCGGGAGGGCTCGGTTATATGCGCATATCAAGATCATGTGGGTTAGGGTACAGGAGCTGAGGCAGGATTTTCATGGGGCAAGGTACTGAGTGTGGTACATGCAATGTTGTCGAGCCAAGTCAATGTTGTCAATGCTGTTGTAGCCAAGTTGGGTAAGGAACGGCCGGTGTTTGTCTGTAGTTGCCGGAGTAAGACTTCTTCTGATATGGTAAGCTTAGGATAAGGTGATGGGAAGTGTTGTCTTGAAGAGCGGTAATGATGGGTGATATCTTGGTTGGTGATTAAGGGAACCAGGCTAGGTACTTCGTCAGAGGCCTGGTAGGAAATTTGGCGGGACTGCCTACGGGAAAAGCTATTGCGCGTTAGTGAGGCGTATCCCGGTGGCCACACAATGTCGATCTTCCGGTGGGTACGCATTTAGTGGGGAGCTTCCACGTAGTAGGTAACACCTTACCCGGTAAGGAGCTACGACATGCGGCTTGACAGTCAGTATTAATTATCGACACGGGAGTTTGAGTTATGGCGAGGGCCACGGCAAATTCTTGATTGATTGTAGGGTTTAACGCGCCGACGCAACGCAGGCGATGAGGCGCGCCGTAGTGGAGGGCTCCGGATTAATTTTGACCACCTGGGGATCTTTAACGTGCGCCGAAATCTCGTACACACGGGCATTTTTGCTTTTCGCCTCCATCAGAAAAGCGGGCGCCGCGGCCGGGAATCGAACCCGCGACCTCGTGCTCAGCAGCGCAACGCCTTAGCCACTGAGCCACCGCGGCGGGTCACGGCAAATTCTTCGCGGCCCAGATATATATGTGGTCTTGAGTAAGGCGCAGGTGAGAAGCTTGTTCTAGTAGGTTAACACGGCCAACATGGCCAAGTGATGGGAGAGATAGGAGTAAGGGCTTCCATCCGTATCGGAGGTATCAAGATTTTTATGTAAGTTCGCTCTTGCGCTTGGCTACGAACTTGGCAGTGATCGGAGTGTTAAGTAGGATGCATAATTTTGGGATGGGGGAGATACGAATCGACTGAAGCCAAAGATGAGGAAGACGTTTCGTGTCTATGCATGGTTTAAGGAGTTGACATATGAAGGTATTGTGAAGATCCCAACCCTGTTGACCTTGGAGTAAGGTGAAGAGGTTGACTGGAGGGATGCCCTTCGACGAGTTCTAAGACCGAGTTGTGGATGCCTAACTGCAGCTAGTTTAGTTGTCATGGTTGGCATAGGAAAGTTTACAGCTTTTTTATGGCTATGCGAGGAGGCTATCGATGGCTTAAGTGTCAACCTTAGTGAGAGTCAGGGGGGGGGGGTAGGTAACCCGTGATATGAGAAAGGTAGGTATAAGACGAAGAAGGTCTTTCTTCTTCATGCCGCGATGTCGATTGGAGATGTGGCGAAGCGTGTGAGTAACTTGATTGAAGGCTGTGGCGACCTTGCACGTGGTGTGATCGTTCAGTGTTATAATAACACCAAGCATATTGAATGAAGGGTTGGTACGTACGAGCTAACCATAAAAGAACAAAAAAAAAACAGGGACGGTATGTTGCAGATTCGTCACGGGTGCGTGGGCACGGAAACGTTTGTGGAGTTCTGTTGAAACAAAATGGTTTGCTTATGATGCTCCTTTGTACATTCTGAGACACCCCCCACTTGCTCTAGAACTCTGCATTTTATGCGCCTTCGCCGTGTTTGCTTGTAATGGTTGTGCCGTAATAAGCGCCTTGTGTCTACCGATGACCACACTCAGTAGCATTCACCAGGCAGCCGTGAGGGACTCGGAGAGAAGCGCTTGGTCGGTGACCCGGTTCCTCCGCCTCGAACGTCTCTGTGGAGCTCTTTACCCCGCCCCAAAGCCACCACTGTTTCATTTCTGGTCGGGAGATGCCTGTGCAGACATATGTGGAAGGGCTATGAGGCATCCCCTCGTTGCTACCCTCGCAAATGCACTCTCAAGCATGGCGATGATGCCCCGAGTGCAGTCACATTTTACAGTCCCTAATTATGTAGCATAAATGTATAAGGCTTCGACAAAACGTACGAGTTTTGTTAGCTGATACAAGTTATTTGCTCTGTCGTGCGTTGGAGCCTGTGCTGCCGTGGAATACTTCCCTCGAAACGCTTTTTCCTGGTTACACTTTACCGAGCACGCTCTCCACAAAATGAAACAAGTGCCACGGTTTCCTTTGGGAGAAGCCGGGTTATACGGCATGTATTTTTTACCGAAATGGGTGGATGTGTGCGGATTTTTGAGTAATTTTTGAAATTGACAGTCCTGGATTTCACAGCGCGATAAAGCAGTGACCAGCACGGAAGAGGCTCCTAGCGTAAAAACATCCCCAAAGTAATTTTGGTGCTTATGAGAGCTCTGAATACATACAACTGCGCAGTCGTGGACTGTCTTACCGGAAAAAAAATGGCCGCGTGTCAGCTCACTTCGCTGCAAATTTTGTCGGAAGACCCTAGTCCTCTGCCGCCTCTGCAACGTATATGCCTCTCTTTTATCCACCGCCAACTTTCTCCCTCTCCCTTTCGGTAATCCCACGATAAATAATGCTACGGCTTGCTCAAGTAATTCAATTTTCTCGCGTTCCACTGCTCGCGCGCCATCTCTCGGAACGTTTCGCTACGGTTGGACTTGGTATGCCGCCGCGAGGTAGTCTAATACCGGGCGTGAGCGCTTTTTGCATTGATAAGTCGAAACATTGTTTTCAAGGCGTATTTTTTTCTTTCAAGCGAAGCTTTTCGGTCTCACTCATGGCGGTGTCGCAAACAAAACGCACTCCAAGAAAGTCAACTTCGCACAATGGGAGGGAACATGATGATGATGGATAATTACACGAGAGTAAACGCTTCCCGCGGTCGGAATCGAGCCTGGGTCCGTTGGGTTATTGAAGCCCACGTCTCCGGTCGCGCCATTCCGACACGGTGGACGAAGAGTTGAAGTGGGGTGGAAGGGGGGGGCTCAGCTTTTAAATGCAGAGCATTTCTTTAACTCACGATGTCACCCGTTCTAGTTGTCCGTAGTAGTCCGCACCCCTCCCCCTACACTATATAAAAAAATAATACTTACCGGCGCCTGGTTTCGATCCCACGACCCTGCGGGCGGAACGCGAGGTACGTGGTGCTCTTCCCACTGCGCCACAATAATCATACCCACCTGCTAATAAATGATGTCACGTGACCACGTAACTACGTCTCCTCATTTAATTACAATACAACAACCAACAGCAACAAGTGCAACAACATTAACGTAACGCAAACTACTTAACGTCGTGCGGCCCCGGAAATGCTCTGCATTTGATCGCGCCCCTCGCGAGGGGGATGTTTAGTTTCCTGCCGCAGCAAGAACCAGGCGGCCTCCTGCGCAGACATTTCCACGCCCTTGAGCACGTGCACTTGCAGCTTGCGGAGTTTCGCGAGACATCGGTGGGGGGGAGCGGAGGGGGACGCTGTGTACAAATGCGGAGCGGAATCAAGCAGTGAACGGTTTAGTAATCCCACACACAAATGTCGCGTTCACTTTCTGTGATCACGCCATAAACTTGTAACATAGCAGCAGACGATAGCGTGGCGGCGTGGGAAGGTGATAACGCAACAAAGCTTTTTGTTTCCTGCACTTGGGGGTGGTAGCCAGCACCACTCGGACTACTCGGGGTGAACGGGACCTTCTTTTTCGTGAGGGATTCGTTTGCTGCGATCTGAATTTGGGCCTTCACTTGCAGGCAGTTTGCCCTTTGATCGTTGACTCTTTGACTTTGCCACTTCCCCATTTGATTTTAGTACGCAAAAAGCTTCTAGTTTAAATCATCGTCGTCGTTAGACGGAGGGGAGTTGATGTTTATTTACCATCGCAAATATCAAGAGCACATCTATTTTCAATTAAAACAACACTGCGTTTAGTTCCAGTTATGTTTTGATGTCTGCCTGAAATATGCCTAATGTTTTCTTTTTGCTCAACAGTGTTGACAGGTACGTAGTATGCGTGGTACCAGATTTATTGCTTTGGAAATGTTTTGCCTAGATAAATTACTCGTCCCAGAATGTTTATAACTTTCGGACCGGTGACTGAATCGCGAGACAGAAAGAAACACAGAGAACAAAATGTTAGGGTTTAAGTAGCTTAAGAAAGACTGCCGTCTTTAATAACGTACGTAGCACCAACCTACCCGTACCGGGTGCGGCGCTCTATAGCTAGAACCGGCCGAATTACGAGATGTTGTAAGCGAAAGATAGCCGGCCAATACTTCGCCTCGAAGTCATTACGTCTGCGACGCAGTTTATCTGAACTCCTTTGCGCTTTGGTGACGCACTGGTGCCTTATGAAGAGGAGTGTTTTAATAATGTCAATTCACTGAAAGCCCATGCATTGCCTTCTTTGCTGCCACGCTATGCGCTAACCGGGGACCACTAAAATGCCGTTCTCTGCGACAGGATTCACCGGACGACAGGCTTATGAAGTCGTTCGATGAGGAAGGCAGTCTGACAAAGAGGGCGTCGTTTTTTTTTTTTTTTTTTATCAGCCGGTGCCTCGTAAACAGCCGACTCACGCACAAGCAGAGGCTTCCCCTCCTGTCCTCCCGCTGTCTTTTTATTTGATGCCGCCGTCCAGGTTGAACCGCTCCACCGGTATACCTATTGCACTTAAAAACCTGCTTGTTGATACTCCATACTGCAGGAGACCGCTAACCGCGCCAACAAACCAGACTAATGGAGTGGCGTACAAGGAGAAGCGCCGTTTACCTGTCCATCTACGACACGTCCTTCTTCCGGTTTTTGTTGCGCTCAGGGGTTGCCTATATGAGGTAAATTATTGGTCGTTTCTAGTGACACCAGCTGTGACTGCACATTGCAGGCGACTCTCTTCGCCGCAACAGGTCACCACATGCTCGCGTGGCATAATATGAAGGACCATTAAACTGCGAAAGAGCGCTTAAATGAAGACGCTAAGAAAAGACACAGACACGAGCGCTGACTATCAACTGAGCAATATTTATTGCTTGCGAAAATATACAGGAAAAATACGAGGACGTCACACCCGTGCGTGACGTCATCGTATTTTTTCTTTATATTTCCGCAAGCAATATATATTGCTCAGTTGATAGTCAGCGCTCGTGTCTGTGTCTTTTCTTAGCGTCTTCATTTAAGCGCTCTTTCGCAGTTTAATGATGAACCAACTAGCCAAATCCCTAATGTCAGTTAGTCTGAAGGACAATGAAAAGTTTAAATTATAATCGGCCCATCTACAGCCGTACGACTACGTACACAAAACGTTCGCAGCTTTCATGGGAGTCAGCGAGTGCATGAAATGCGAAAATGAGCCTTTTTGTCCGGCATAGCGAGCAAGCAAGTAACCGAGCAATTACAAGAGCGACCAGGCAAGCAGGCGGTCAGTCAAACCAGCGACCAATCAAGCAAGCGAGCGAGTAATCCTCTCGGTAAGGGAGCTTTCCGTAGAAGCTGAGAAAAGAAAGCGGGAAATTAGTCGAGCGTGGGTTTGACAACACCTCTCGATGGCACCAAATAAGTGAGCCTCGTGAAACCCACCAGTCTCTAGCCCGCCGAAATTGGTCCGTTCGCGAAGCAACGTTGACGTTCGGTCACGCCGGTATCTTGTCTTTCCACCTAACGTCCTACAAACCCTTTTTAATCTCCTGATATGTGAAAAAAACACCCTTTCTTTGTAAGCCAAAACAATAGAATTCATGCATGGTTTATTATTACGCCTTCTTGAGGGCTTAACGTGTGTATGAAGTCTCGCATTCGTCCGCCACATCTAGAGGTCTATCGTGGATGGAGCATTCCTTCACCCTTTCCTTCACCCATGGCATCGTGGGTCTCAGTCGTGTATAGACCACTGATGCGAGCGGTGGCCTTCGACACGACCGCAGCTCTTGAAGTCGGACCCTGAGGTGCCGATTGGGATTTTGAACAATGCAAACACAAAGTAATGTTTACATTTCTGCTTACGTGATAAATATGGAAAATTTGAAGTCATTTTGCGTAATATTTACGCCTTCTATCGTCACTGACATCATCGGTAAGGGCACTTTGATTCGTCGTTTAGCAGCGCGCCGCCAAAGTGTCATTCGGAAAGCCCGAGGGCACTTGGAGTAACTGCACTTAAATAGGCACGTTTGAAAGGGGTATAATAGAGATTTTGAACATCAACGCCGATACCACAGCTGCTGTTAGCACTTTCAGATGCCAAATACTCAACAAGGGCGTCAGAGTTGGCCATCTCATACGGATCTTGTCCGGTCATGGTATTCAACATCTTCTGCAGAAACCCCGCAACAAGCACTTGTCATGATCCGCGCCCGGAAACAATGCCCCTAAACGTTATACCTTGTTTATGCGTTTTTGCGGGGGGAAAGACTTCCAGCTTCACCTCTTTTGGGTTCTTTACAGATGAAGCCAGTTTTTCTTGATTACATCGTTGTAACAGCTCCAACACCCATTTCTACACCTTTTCAACGTTGACCTTGGATTGAGCGAAGCTTTTCGTAACTGTCAAAGACGCCTTTTGCAAGTACATGGCATCATATAAAACCACGAACATGCATTCTTCATCTGCCTAAACAACACGCAGGTGGTTTTCGACGAAATAATTGGCGGCCTTGCCAACATTAGGCTTGGTCCTTTTACGTGCCGAAGCTTTGTCTAACGCATCAACACATTCAGCCACACACGGCTATTTTTATTTTTGGAGTACATACCGACCGAAGTCCGCTGTGAGTGCCAGCCTGTCGGCGATGTCTAGAAGTGGTTCAACGCAGAATTTGGGCCCCAACTTTAGGACATGTTGCCGGCGTTCCTTCAGTGTTGCGTTCCCTGCTACTAGAAGCCGTCCTTCGGAAATAAATTTCTTCTGTTTCTTCTGCAAGTCTGAACGTGCTTGATTCCACATGGCCTCAGTCAAAATGTTTGCTTGTTTGCACCACTCACGGGAAGTCCTTACACTGTCTATAGTGCAACCGATAGAGGCGTACACGCCACCATCAGGCACTCATTGAAAGACAGCCTTGCCCCCAGCTCTCAGACCTGAAGGCAGGTCACGTGTTTTAGGTTGTTATCTGTGGATTGGGCAGTGCCAGGCAATCCTTGGGTGGCTACCACCATCCGCGTGGCATTGTAACCGTGTGACCAAGACCTTAAGGTCTCTACAAAGCGGACCGCACGCACAAAAGTGCACGTCGATATTTCAAAAGGTTTTTTCAGACTCTCCGTAACCGTCTTCATGAGGAATGGTTGGCGTTTGACTTAGTACTGTCATAAAACAATTTTTCCTTCACTTATGAACCATACCCACTTGGGGGTTGGGAAAGGACCGTGATAGCTTTTTAGGGCTAATTCTCCCACTTCATAACACTGTGAAATGAATATGCGTAAATTTAAAAGAAAAGACCGCGCAATTGCACAATGGAATTGTAATATAAAGATTGGCATCGTAGGTTACAGGAGTAGGAAAGAAACCAATTTTCGCGGAAGCGGACTTTTCCACGCGCCTCCTTCGCTCACGCAGAGAAGAAGAGAAAGCTGTCAGCGGGGCACACTCAGCTCGCACGAGGCCTGCTCGCCTAATTCCATTGCAGAATAGAAGGGCAAGCGCTTCGCTTCGGCAGGGGACGAAAATCCTTCGAAAAAGCTTCCGAATATCCTCGACGGCAAAAAAAAAGGGGAAGCAGAACCTCGCCGTCGGAGGCCCGCTAGCCAACGAAATGAAGTAGAACGCCATCGAAGCAGTAGTGGACGACCCCTGCCACAACATGGTCTCTTACCACGGACAGCTCAACCATTCTTCCAGCATCGGCCTGCAGACAACCTTTGGTGAGTCGCCGACGTGCAGGAGCGGTGCCCTGGAGCCTTCGTCGTCGGGGTGCAATGCTACGACTCCTCGGCTCGGCCGGACCGTCGGTAGCAAGGGCAACCTGGAGAAGCAATGGCTGGGCCCGTTCTTCGCGAGGGCCCTTCTGAGCCACGTCAGCGCCATCCTGCTCCTTCACCATCCATCCGTCCAGCAGGCCCTGCTGCCACAGCCGACCTCAACGTCCCGACCAGCCTCGTGCAAGACCTCCATGACCGCCATAGGCTTCCTGGTGATTAGCTGCAGCCACTCACTTTTTCTCGAGGTGATGGACACGCTCTTGGCGGGAGCGGCGACGAACGCGTGCACGCCACCGAAAAGCAGACAGCGCACCGGATGCACCAGCCGACAGGCGGGACACCGCGTGGCGCACCACTTGGGGCTCGGTATCAACAGCGTTCACCAAACGTCGCTCAGCTCCGCAGGAAAGCACTTGCCGCTCCTGATCGCGGAAGAAGTGCGCTCGGAGGCCAGCAAAGACGCCACTCTCGTCAGCCAGCCCTCCTCGTCATCTCTTGAGGGGAAATGCGTACAACTGGCCCGGTCATTGGACAAGCGAGGCGCGACCACAGTGCGTTTGGACGCCAAGGACGCCAGCTTCTTCGTCGACGTCGCTAAGCTGGAAACGAAGTTCGAAGCCTACGCTGCCGTCGCGTCTCACTTGCTCGCCCAGAACGCCTGGCGGCGTTGCGTCGCACCCGCCGACAAACTGCGGTCGTCGTGCCTCGACGTCGTGGCTGGCGGATGGTCCGCCGCGCACAACATCGTCACGTCGCGTCAGCAGTGTAATGCCGGAGACACCACGCCACTTATGGTCAAGTATTGCCTATTGGGCGAGAGCGAGCAGTGGAAGACCAGCCCAAAGGCTTTTGAAAGCTGCTGCGCCGCTGCTCCAAGCACCTGGAACCTCGCGTTCTCATGATTGCGACCATGCACCTATCTGCCTCTGAAGATTGCGATGATGCCGAGACGGTGGGCATCGAAACTGCGCACATGACGCTGCTGCGACAAACTTGAACGCTCGTTACTTCCACTTGAGGTGGCGGGGAGATAGCGGTGTTTGTGATCATCATCACGACCCTATGCGCTGTCGACGCTCATGCATGACTGCGCAACATTGTAAATATCACGATTAATTGTTTTAAACCAAATACCTCTACAATAAAATGTTAAACAGTGTGATATTGGTTTTTCGCTGGAGTAAAGCATGCCTCGCATTCTGTGAGAAACCATATACAGGAGGGAGCCATGATTGGAATTAAAACATGCAGATTTCCTCGAGACCCTCTGACTCGTCGACCATTCAGTGATGAAAGGCAGGAATCCACCTCCTGGCGATTTTATTTCCGCTTCCAATAAAAATGTGAAGCGATAAAAAGCGCAAAACGACGACACACGAGAAGGTTACAGACGCGACTGTCTGTAACCTCCTCCTTGTGTGTCGTTTTGTGCTGGTTATCCCTTTAATGATGTGTCAACCCGCCCGATCTTCCGTTTTACCAATGGATGTGGTTGTACGTCAGACCTCGCCATTGCATTTGGTACACTCTGCAGTAACGATAACCATAAATTTATTGCTGCTATGACCTGTTCGGATCGTCTGCCTCTCCCCTGTTGTAAGTCCAGAAGTTTCGGAAGTGTCTTTCAGAGCGAGGGGGGGGGGGGGGGGTGCAGGGGAGCTCAACACAATCCACGACGAGGACGAAAACGGTGATGATGACGATGATGATGCTGAGGAGGATAATGGTGATGATGATTATGATGATGATCTTAAGTTTAAGAACACCTCTTGCTCGATCCACATTTTCCCGCTATATACTAGGTGTTTAGATGCGGCGGAAGCATTTGCCTTTGCCGTTGCCTTTCGGGGTTCTACAAACCACAGTGCGTTTTCTTTCGGCGTATTTTCGAGGTCGGGCCTGACTTTTCCAAGTGAAACTTTATTCGAACGCCATTTATTTTAGGTAGAATCTTTTTATCCCTTTCAAACATCCTATGTAATACAATTAAGGGGGGATATTTGTGTGGTTAGGGAGAGCAATCGTACCATCTGCTTCGCACTCGAAGTGCACTTGGAAGCTCCTTCACGCGTGATACAATCGGCATGGTGAATGAAATTATGGGAAGGAAATAATTTACTCTGTCTCACAGGAACATCGAAACACTATAGCAATGTGCAATTAAATAGCTACAAGAAAAGAAGAAAAGCACTGCGAAGGAGGAATAAATAATGATTAGCCTCCTTGGCAGGCAGGGCGTATGCTCTGGCAAACGACTCAGTCGTATTGAGCGTCGCTCTTTGGACCACCCCAGCTAGTTCTTTTCTTCTTTCTGGTTTTGGAGCCGCGACTTGTCTGATTATGCAGAAATCGGAGCGGGCTAAGCCTCTTCTTTTTGACGAGAGGGGAAGAGGGGGGGGGGGGGGGGGGGCTCAAGCCCTTCGCTTTTTCTTTCCCCTACCCCTTCTGCTGGATCCTCTGTTTGTCTGAATCCTGGGGGAAATGGAGGTAATCCAAGGGTGTTTGGTACGATGAAAAAAAAAAAAAAATCACCGGCGATTGTGATACTCCTTAATGCGAAATTTGTGAGCAGATGTTAAGGTGTTTCCAGAGCGCACGCCTTAAGCGCCCGTTCCTGTTGTTGAGCGGTGACGTAACCGAGCGCACGAGGAGCACAGGTAAGGATGAGAGAAAGCGCACGCGGAGCACAGAGGGGAATGGGTGACGGTGATAGCGAAGAGAGGGCGAGACGGAAAGCAAAAGTAAGGTGCAGCACCTTCTGTGCCTTGCGATGCGGCGCGATACAGCTTTCGATTCAAGGGTCGTTCAGGGCTGCCACAGAGCGCAGCCGAACAAAGTGGAAAAAGTCGCAGTTCAACCAGGAAAATATAAACTGGAAAACGACGCCCTAAAACATGTGGCATGTTTCGAACTGGTACGCAGGGAGATTAGAAAAAAGGTTAAAAAATACTCCGCATTGTGCTCCGGAGAAAGCTGGAAACGCTATGTTGGGGGCTAGTGTGTACTTATACATTTAGAATGCGCTGATTGGTTACATACGACGAATACGCGGGCATTTCGGAATGTGTTCGTGCTACAAACGTCACACTTAGCCGATACCATCCCATAACCATGGCGATGGTCGTAACGCCATTCTCGTTTCATCTCAAGGTGACCTACACCTGCTACGCTTGGTTTTTAGGTACACGGGTTTTCTTTTGTAGAACGGTTTCATTTTTTGGCTACTGCCTGATGTACGTTCCCTTTCCTCTTCGTTCCACCCAGAGTTATTCAATATATGGAGTTGTGAAACTCCCAATAGGTCTTATGCATAACACATTGGCCACGTACGTATCCGCTCGCTTCGCTGCAAATGCCTCCTAAAGGCGACAGTCTTCTGCCTCCCGTGCCACGTAACTGCCACTCCTCTCTACCCCGCGCGCCTCCCCAGCTCTTCCCCTCCTGTCTCGGTCCTCCCATAATAAACACACTAAAGGTTGGTTGAATTGAATTTAATTTTGCCGCGTTCGCACTCCTGGGGTGCCATATGTTTGAACTTTTTGCTGCCGTTTCGCTTGGCATTCGAACTCCGAGCTCCTGGCTTCACCGCAAACCATTTTTGTATTTTGTAGTTAAAACAATGTTTTAAATCGCGTTTTGTGTTTGCGATGGCAAGAGTTAGGCCCACGTCTATTTCAAGTTAAAAGAACACTGCATGTCAGTATCCGTTATGTATTTACCTTTTGCATCGAATATGCCTCATGTTTTATTTTTTCTGAAGAATGTTAAAAAGTATTACGTGTGCTACCTGATTTGGTAGTTTGGAAATGTTTTGTCTATATAAACGTCTCGTTCTAGTGTTTCTTTTGTGTTTGGCCTGGCGGCTGAATTGAGGGGTGGACGGACGGAGGGACGGACGGACGGACGGACGAATGGTCGGGCAGATAGACAGACACGCAGACAGACAGACGGAAAGACAGACAACGGAAAAACAGACAGACAGATAGACAAGCAGAACTTTTTTGCGTTTAAGTAGCCCAAGAAAGACTATCGTCTTTAAAAAGCGGTCCCAAGTGTGACGTGGGGCAAAAGGGGGGAATCGGTATACCCTGCCATCATCGGTCGACAGCAAGTTGAAGTAGCACTCAGCCGCTTGCGGCTGCTTCTGTTAGCCATAAAAAGAACGCCATGGAAACATTGGGAAACATTTCCTGATTTCATGTTTTCTCGTTTAAAAATCAAGTTTGATTGAATAAACTGTATTAATAAATGCAAGTGCTTAGCTGAGCTCAGCCATAAAAAGAACGCCATGGAAACATTGAGAAATATTTCCTGATTTGATGTTTTCTCGTTTAAAAATCAAGTTTGATTGAATAAACTGTTTTAATAAATGCAAGTGCTTAGCTGAGTTCAGTTTCCATCCCGTAGATGCTGCGTTAATACACTTGCTCTTCATTTACTACGAAGGGGGAGGGTACGCAGAGCCGGAATACTGAATCGGAGTTTCCTAACTGGTGCATATTGAAGAACTCTGGTTTCTACTTACGTACTGAGAATTACGTAGCCTTCGCCTTCAAGGCTTCAATATCTGTGATACTGACAGTTCTGGGGCTGTGATCACTCGCAACCTTCCTTATTCATCACTAACATTTTGCCAGTTCTCCTGGAAAATCGTCAATTGTTCAGTTTTCATCCTTCGTACGATGGACTAGCCAGATGGAGCACCGCTGGCTGAACGGCCAACGATGCTCGGCACGTCGCCTAACAGGACAGCGACGGACACCACCTTGCTGATCTTGCGGACCTCTACATCCTGCGCCACTACTTCAAACGCGATTACTAGCGCTGTTCATCTGAAGCAATCGCCGGCCCCATTTGAATCTCCCGCTGAAACAGGCCCCGTGTTCCGACGCGTAGCGTGGCGCCGTCGAGCGGTGAGTGGAGCAGAACGCTCTCTTCACCTTCGTGATGCCGCTGCTCCACATTTTCCCTTCCGCCCGACATCCGGACACCGCTTAGAGGGAATGATCAATGTGTTTTTGTGTTTTTTTTTTTCGTTCTTTTCCTTCTCTGCGTAAATAATAGATGCCGGAGGTGTGCGCGTGTGCCTGTGTGCGTGTATGTATGCGTGTGTATGTATGCGCGTGTGGAATTACCAGCAGTTTCATTCTTTTGTTTGTGTTGAGAATAAGCAAGTGAAGTTTCAATCAAGTCGGGGAGAAACAGGTGGTTACATACTCTATCTGCATAAAAGAGACAGGGAAAAAAATCCCATCTAGCGCACGTGTAATGAAAAAATGAGTCGTACAAATATTTTCATGAAAGCGGCGTTTCATTTCGCATTTTAATGTAACCACGCCCACCGCTCAAGTGACACTATTCTAAATAATTGTCTGCAGAGCTCTTTTAACGGCAATAACTCTGGAATTTTAACTACTTAATTGGTGCACTGCGGAATATTCACACAAGCACGAAGATGTCCCTATAAGCTAGGGTAAATACACGCACCACGAGTCAGGAATAGCCAGATAGATACAGATAGACAGCCAGTGCTGTCCACGAGGCAAGAACCACGTCGGACAGGAGCAGCGCTCCGTCCGTATGTTCCTGACCTGTGGCCCGTGAATTTTCCCTAGCTTACAGTAATCTTGTCGTGCTAGTGTGGACGTTCTTTTCCAGTGCTCATAGTTGCGTGAGGCTTGCAGTAAAAAAATGCTCAGATAGGGTTTGAACCGGGAAACCCCTCGCATTTAAAGCAGTCATTTCACACAAGGGTTAAACCACGGGTCAGACATAAGCGGGAGAGTGAAACCGTTGTATTTCCTGTGCGTTTCAAGTGCGGGGGCACTTACAAGACCAGCTTCCACACTTTTACGGCCTCCTTGCGTCGTCAGCCCATACAATATCTTCAACTTCAGATTTATTTTCCAAGAAGAAATTACATAGCAACAGTGCTAGTGGCGGGCCCATGCAAAATATGCATCATATTATAGCAACTCAGTTATAAACTAATTCAATATGGGCAACAAAAGAAAGCGGTCATCAGAACCGTAATGCACCCATGCGCATCAATGTACTTAAACATAGCACATTTACAACCATACATGCAAATACATACATACATACAATGCACATACTCGTACATATACATATGTCCACGCGAAACAGAAACGACGGCATATCCAGTCTTGCAACTAAATGTACTACACATTTTGTCCAGGACCAAGCATTTAGGAAGAGAAAATACAGATTTCACAAGTTGTATACACAGTTATATACAGATCAAGCTAGTGATTCGAAATTATTAAATTCTTAGCTTTGATAGCGTTTTTCCAGGCTCGAGAAAAATTGCGGCTTTCTTTAACGTCAGCAAAAATAGCGTTCCATATCTTAGTACCAAGGTACTGTAGTATATCTGCCATACACGTTGTGTACCAGCGTAACGCTATAATTGATGTTTTTGTGACTTCGTGTTACTCGACCTGATTTTATGAAAATATGTGACGGCAAAGGGTTGTTTCCTGACAAAATATTGTGAGTGACGCAGGCTATTTTGTAAACTCGGGCAACCAAAAAAGGCGTTATTTCTAGTTTTCTGTTTATAGGGGCTGTGTCGTCGGTGCATTTTGAAAAGGTGCTCGTTTTTGTAATTTTATACTGGATAAAGGTACAATAAATTTGTGCGGCCACAAGTTTCAACGCAGTATATTAAGTGGCAGTGAAAGACAGCGAAGTAAATTGTTTTTAACGTTGGCAAAGGGAAATGCTGGTGTGCCTGATATAACGTGAAACAAACAAAACTTAATTTTCTACACAGGTCACTGATATGCTGTCTATAATTCATGGCAGCGTCAAGGACTATGCCGAGATATTTATATGTTTCTACTTTTTGAATCTCACCAGTTCCCAGTTTCAGGTTTATTGAATTGTTGCTCTTTGCACCTAAAGATGAAAATAGAATATATTTTGTTTGGTTACATTTAGCATCAGCCTGTATTTATCAAACCATTTCGCGATATTTATTAAGTCACTATTCGCATCTATTTCTAGCTACAACCGCATCATCAACGTACATTATGGCTTCCCCTTTTACTAAGCAATTCGGCAAATCGTTTACATAAAGAGAAATAAGAATAGGTCCCAAAACAGAGCCCTGTGGTACTCCAGCTGCTATGGCTAGAAAATTTGAACAAGTACCATTTATTCAAACACTTTGTTTGCGTTGGGACAAATAACTTTGAATTACATTTAGAGAAGAACCCCGGAAACCATAACAATGACGTTTTCTGAGAAGTATGTCATAATCTACACTGTCCAAAGCTTTTTCCACATCTAAAAATATACCGACAGCCATTTTTCTTTCATTCAGTGAGGTATTAATGATATCCGTAACGTTATCCAAGTCATCTAGGATAATTTCCAATCTTTCCAAAGAAGAAGGAAGCCGAGAGTTTGGTGAACGATACAACGCACCAATTGTTGTTGCCTTTCTGAGCAGCACTTTTTTTTTTCTGGGCACAAATGCTCATTTATGTACACAGCATCAGTCTCGGGGAAGCCAAAGTCTGACGCAGCAAAACTCTTCTTCTTAGACGCTTGAAGCACTCTTGTTACGCGATGAGCGAGACACGAACTTAATCAAAATGTTAGGCTTGGCTTTGTTCTTGGAAGGCACCAGATGGGTCATATTGATCTCCGACTTTTCCACGTTGATACCCAGCTTAGCTGTCAATGTCTGCTCGTGTTCTTCTAATTTTTCATTTGCAACAAAAGGAATACCTTTTATTTCAAGGTTGCTTAGCCGGCTGTACTGTTTGAGTTCAATGGCCTGAGCTTTAGTGGCTGCCGGTTCTTCTTTCATTTTCTTGTTTTCCTTCTAAAGAACCTCCTGGTCCGAGCTCAGTTCCTTCAAATTCGAGCAGACATTCGCCAAGCTAAGCTGGATGTCGTTAAAAGTGTCGCGCACACACTTAAAGGGGCACTGACACAAAAATTTTGCATCTTGTTTTTTTGGTTGCGATAAGTAGCTAGTAACCTACTTATCACCTGTAGAAACCTCATTTGCTTCAGCGTGCGACGGTTGTTTAATTAGAGGCATTTTCAATGCGGCCAGTCGCAGTTTCGGTTTCAGCGGCTGCCGTGAAACAATGGATTTTGTGTGAACAAAGCTGACCACGTGACCGTCGAAGGGATATCACAGAGCAGAGCTGCCGTAGCACTGTCGAATCCGCATCGCCGGCAGTTTCTGCGAATGCCCCCACGTACTGATCCCGTGAGCCGCTTAATTAAAAAGCGGCCGTGGACTTGACGCAGGCGCTGTGAGTGCAAATGCTACCGCGGCTAAAGAACGACGCGCGACGCTCGAAACACGCGCGCTGGGAGCAGCCGGCCGGTCTGCCTACAGGTCCGCCAACAGATGTGTTCGGCTTAGCACTGCGGCGGATATTCGATTGCCGCTCTCGTAAGCGGTGCAGATGACAATTTTTAATGCAACCCGCCATCGCATTATTAACTCCTTTCTCATATAAGCTGCCATAGTTGGGACTGCAGCGATAACAAGCTATCACTCGAGCTACCTGTGCCGGCCTGGGCCACTTCGCGGCCGTGGCCGCCGCCTGCACAGCGACCGTGCGGCTCGCTCAGTGGGCTTTTCGTGTCTCCGGCGCGTTTTCGCGTCCAATGTAAATAGAAAGTAATAGAAACAGAGTGCGTGGAATCGCTGTAGAACTTTGGTCGCGGCCAGCTGCCCGATGAGCTGACGAAATCACGGCGCCTCCGCCGCCAACGATCGGGTCGTTCGTTCTCGAGAGCAGAAGCTCCACCCTCCGGCCCTCCGATTGGAGCAGCGAGCCGGCGGAAAACGCCGGCCGTGCGGAAGCGGCAAACACAAACTCGTGACGTGTTTGGATGTTGTTTATTTACAAAATATCCTGGGGATGTCGATTGCGCGTGGTCCTCTGCTGGCTGCTCGGTTGCGTTTCGCACACTTTAAAATTGATTTTAAATATGTTCCAGGCT
>NW_027526203.1:248455747-248503247 GCF_048455015.1 Haemaphysalis longicornis | reverse complement strand
TTATGACCTCACCAGTCAATTATCACTCACGCGCCCAGCCGCGAAAATTAGGTATACAGCAAGTGCTTATGGCCATAAAAATTCAACAAGAAACTAAAAAAAATCAGACACCACCTCCCTCCCAACCGATCATGCAGATCGCGATTGGTGCCATACCCGCAGGTAACTTGAATTCCGAGCCCACAGTGACGCATGAAACTTAACAGCCAACCATAGCTGCCTGCTAGGCTACTCATATGTACTCAAACTCCAAATGGACTTAAAACTCCTATTTACTCAGAACTCAAAATGTACTCAAAACTCAATATGTAATCAAACTCAAAATGTGCTCAAACTCAAAATGTACTCAGAACTCAAAATGAGCTCAAACTCAAATTGTACTCAGAACTCAAAATGAACTCAAACTCAAAATGTACTCAAACTCAAAATGTACTCAGAACTCAAAATGGGCTCAAACTCAAAGTGAACTCAAAGTGTACTCAGAACTCAAAATGGACTCAAACTCAAAATGTACTCAGAACTCAAAATGGACTCAAACTCAAATTGTACTCAGAACTCAAAATGGACTCAAACTCAAAATGTACTCAGAACTCAAAATGGACTCAAACTCAAAATGTACTCAGAACTCAAAATGGACTCAAACTCAAAATGTACTCAGAACTCAAAATGGACTCAAACTCAAAATGTACTCAGAACTCAAAATGGACTCAAACTCAAAATGTACTCAGAACTCAAAATGGACTCAAACTCAATCGGACTCAAACTCAGTCGTGATCACTCGGCTCAAACTCACTCAAGCTCAAACTCACCATGCCACACTAGCCTCGCGCTCACTCAAACTCAAACTCACGCGTGAGTTTGAGTCCAAATGAGTCTGAGTGAGTGGACTCATGAGTGAGTTTGCCGACCTCTGACTACAACTGTATATATATATATGGGCCACGCTTGACATTGACCAAGAGTCTGTTTGCCACTTGCCATAACGCCGACTTGCTTGCTGATTTCCTGGCCAGCTCAATGAAAATGGTTGTCCTCAACTCATGCTCATCACAACTTCGCCGGTAAAGTTCAACCGCCATTTTTCTGAAAGGTCAAGCCCAGAAGGGTGCGCGATATTTTGTCGCCGGTTGAACGACAGCAGGTAGTTCAATTCGGCTGATAGACGCTGGTATACGGTACGCCTCATAATCGAGGAGCTGCTTCGATGCATTAAACCCCGCGTTTTACTTTTTACTGCGGAGTTTTTATAGGCTAGGTTCTGACCAAGACTGCGTACGTACGTCTACAGGGTGTCTAGAAAAAAACTCACGCCGACAAAAGTTCATCTTGCGGCAAAGCTGACTTTCCGGTCAATCTAATGTACGCATACTGAAAAAAGAATTCCACTGTTTTTGGCCAATAATACGACCGTATTATTACGTCCAGTTTTATTTCCTTGTCGTAATTAGTTCACAGTGAAGTTGTAAACGTTACAGAATTCTCGGCTGCTGTCAACAAGTGGCCGTCTACCGCTGGAGTATGGTTTCAGAAGGCGGCAGTCACTTTTTTTTTTAATCGGAACTGTCGCGAAACAAATTTTGAGACAGTTAGCCGCTTTGACGACTCTAACATTGCGCCGAGTCTCATCTACTTTTCAGAATTACAGATAGTTCACACTGAAGTTGTAAATATTGTGAAATTGCTGTCTTCTGTCAATACATAGGCTTCTACGGGAGGGAAACGGACAGCCCCATGTTTGTCCGCTAGACTAAATCTCTAGTCCGTCCGAGTTTATTTGCCCAATTAACTAGGAAGCATGCTAAAGCACAAATTACAAACAACGTGTTTGTTTTGTGCACTTCTTGGACTATCCTGTATATTCTTGGACTATATGACGAAAGGTATACAGGATAGTCTGGTGAAGGGATACTGAATGTTTTGTTTCTTTTCTTCAAAGGTATATTACTAAAATACAGTGTCCAAAACTGGAGTGCGGGTACATGTGATACACGCTTCACTGGTTCTGCCCAGATTCACTTCCACACTTTCGTGTCAAAAACAGCCAATCGTGTCAAAAACAACCAAAAACAACCACAGCCGGACATTCGCGCGCGCGTGTTCACATCACGGGTTCAGACTGCCTCGTGGCGCACCGAGCTTTTCGCGGCGTCCCTTTCCGCCTAGTTCGTAGCTGATCGATGCGAACAATTGCCCTCTTATCAGCCGTGGCGTGTCTTTTACCGTAATCACGATGTTGAGTGCATCCGGCCCGTCTTGACGAATATCGCTTCCCTGGATATCGCTGTACGTTTTATCTCAATTAAAACTTTCGCTCACACAGGTCATAGGAGTACAAAGGAATAACCGGAAAAGCAAGATAATCGTTGCTAGCCGCCTAATTGCTGTAGCATGCATGATCGGCATGCTGACTCATCGGCCTGCTGTATGGGCGTGAAAGGGAGGGGCAAAAGGTCAATGCTAGGAATGGAAAACAGGGTGGAAGGGGGGGGGGGGGGGGGCGAGGCGCAAAGGCCGAAGATCGAAGCAGGGATGTCGTCCGTGCGGATAAAGCGTGGTGTCAGTACTAAAAAATGAAAAGTTTCCAAAACTTTATTTTTTAACTCAACATCACTGGTTTCAATTTCTTCACAATTTTTTATGGTAGCCATGCTCCCTACTCCCATCCCCAACCAAGACATCACCACTTAAGAAGGCAGAACTAATATGCAATTCATTCATTCATTCATTCATTCATTCATTCCGATTTCCATAAAAAAGCATAGGCCATTGAAGAGTGCGCAAAAGGGGGCCAGCTAAGGAAGAAGGCTGAAAAGAAGCTTTCTTTCAGCTCCTATAGGAATAATGTATACCGTTTTTATTTAGCAAGGCATGAATTAAGACAGATAGTTGAGCTGTCTCTGAGAACGCTGTCGAGTGCATGAAATGGGACAAGGAAGCGAGTGGTTAAGTCAGCCAGCAAGCAAGCGGGTAAGCGAGCGAGAGAGGCGTCCCTATGGTGTTGGGAGCCCTCATTCATTCTTGGCCTACACCGCACGTAGGTGGGTACCATCATGTGTTGGTGCATCTTATATTTATTTTCACTCAACAGATGTGCAGGAGGAGTTTCGGATTGACACTAGATGAACCTCGAAATCCGTCTAGCGGCCATTTGCCCTTGGCCAACCCTTTGTCTACTCCCATGGAAGGATATGTGGCCGAAGTGGGTATGGGT
This sequence comes from Haemaphysalis longicornis, assembly GCF_048455015.1. Taxonomy (NCBI): domain Eukaryota; kingdom Metazoa; phylum Arthropoda; class Arachnida; order Ixodida; family Ixodidae; genus Haemaphysalis; species Haemaphysalis longicornis. The sequence continues at coordinate 248,500,036 of NW_027526203.1, read as the reverse complement.
ACGTCAGGGCAGTTTTTTTAACCGCATAAACGTCCAGATTTATCCAGCAGCGGCTAGTTGATACAGATGGTACGGATCATGTTGTATTATTCCCTGGCCTTCTGGACTTCGTGATCGCATTAAACGTTTGTGTCAAACCCGATTTCTTTCTAACTCCTGTCATTAATGGAGTTGGGGTAAAGTGGCTAAGGATTACCATTTCGGAAAGCGCGGGACCCGGCTCAAGTTCCCAGGTCTGACAAGTGTGTTTCGCATCCGCGCAGAAAGATTTACACGATGGTTTGTGTACCGCAGAGGAAATTTTATGCCGTAAACTCTTAAATTTTTTACCCTTTACTCGTCTGATTTAAATTTTGCCCTTGCGGTTGCCTAACACCGAATGTTTTTGTTGTTGTTGTTGTTTTTGCCTCAGTCAAATTAGTAGCCTGACCTGAGAATAGGAGGGGGAAAAAACAGCCTTGTGTGCGGCTGTGTAACCATTGTTATTAAAAAAGTTGGCGCACCGGCAAAGAGCTGGATATCATATATTTCGAATTAGTGCTACTTGCTCTCCTATGCAAAGATTGTGCAAATTGTACAATGAGAAGGCCAATCACCTTGATATTTGTAACAACAGCTTGCATTGATTTAAATTCGCTATGGCTCAAGTGTAATGATCGCATTTTTTAATCTTTTTCTTTCTATTTATTTTTTGTCGTTTCAGGCTGCATATTTAAATTGTTTGTGTTTGCTCTGTATTTTGTATGTTTCATCCTGTACAACACCGCTTAAGGTCGTGTGCTGTTGGTGGGCACGCACGAATTAAGATGATGATGGTGGTAGTGGTGGTGCTGATTAGCTTTCCGCAAGTAATTACTCTCTAAACAAATTGCACCACACTGCTACACAGTGCACAAGCCAACAACAGACGAAGAAAAGAGACACACGCAAGCGCTGTACCACCCTATCGCTCCACCCTACCCACAAAAAAAGGACTTGGTTCTTGTGTCAGTTATACATTTACAACACGCACTATCTCAAAAAACAATTTATAAAGCTTTTTAGAACCACTAAATAAAACACCGGGCCTATGCCTTGTTAGAGCCGCTGAGCATAGGCAAAAATCTGAAAGACCAGCTCCCAGAGTGTCGTTTTTATCAAGCAGCAGCTTGCTCTTGCGCGCAACGAACGGCAAAAGGTACATAAATCTGCTCTAAAGGCATCTATTTGCGAAATCAGCCCGCACGCAATTGTAATTATGCATGCTGTTATCACGTTAATCGTTATTCCGTTTGTTCCTGGACGTACAGGCTTCCGCCCCACTCTCGATTTCATCGACAATTTCACGTATAAAAAAGTATCAATTTAGTCATCTGATCTTTCCCGACCACACCTCTCAAAGCACTCGATAGATAATCGTTATCCCAGAGAAAAGAGCATACGTCCGCCTTGGTGCCCTCTGCGCCGTGGTTTGGGTGTAGACAATGGCGTGCGTTGCTTTATACGGGCAAGACTGTTCGAGTGCACTTCAGACCCTGTGCGTTGTTTGCGGTTATCTAATCTACGGATCTTCACCACACTAGCATGATAACACGTTCAAGCATCAATTCAGTGGTTATGCTGCACTCAGAAGTTATCCTGACACGTGGCGTTACAGCTCGGGGTCTACGTAAAAATGACCAAACGACGGCCAACGTTACTTGGTCGCATTCGGTTGTGTGCAGATCTCGTACGTTGCATCCCATCGGGGATGATCAAACCTATACTCACGCGTGCTGAACTTACGCGCTCAACCACGGGGGATCGTTTCGCTAGACAACTCAAAAGCGCTGAAGCCTTCGAGTGCAAAGTTCGAATACAGCTTTTACGCACCTAAGCTAATATGTGGAAGGATACAAATTACTTTAGACCACCTTTGGATTTTAACGGGCACCGAAATGCCGTACGCTTGAAGTTTTTAAGTGAAAATGTTTGAATGAGGATTCATGCTTTGAGTTTCTCGGTGGTTTATTTTGTTTGTTTCGTTTTGTTTCCGCCAGAACGAAGCGGAGTCATATGGCGATACCCAGGTATCTTTTGTTTGACAGGTACAGGTGCTTTTTACGTTTGTTATAACAGTCCTGCAGCTATAGACGTGTGCATTTTTGTGCTGGTCACGCGAGGACCTCACACCCACGTTATGCAGCCTGTCCTCGCTTACGAAATCACCCGAAACTGCGATTAAGGTTTCTCTAAGCCTTCCCCGCTTCTCCCACACCTTGGCCTTGGAAGTCTTCGGTAATGGCGTGTCGCTCAACAAAAGCGGGGCTCTAGACCAGATAGTACATCATAATTACCCTGTCATTTCATTCCTCCGCCTGCATGTGTGTACGCGTTTTCTGCATGTGTGAGTTTGTATATTTATATGCATGCCTTCGTGGGGAACTTTTCACATTATCTTCACTGCCACATGGCGTAGCAAGTCCGGCAGACAGGCCGGGGGACTTCGAGTGCTCAGTATAGTTTTATCCCTCTCTCCCTTCTGGTGTAACCATTCTGTGATACTACGTAAGCCGGCGGAATAAGGGGGGGAAAAGGGGGGGGGGGGGGTGTAGTGGGTGAACACTCTTATGACCTAGGCGCCACAGAGCTTGAATGATCATTCAAGTTAGTTTGTTTTCAAAACAACCAACCTACAAGCCAACATGACAATCGAGCGAAGACTCGGTGTATGTTTACGAGGTTGATTAGGTAATGAGAAAGATTCGAGTGATAATTTGTCTGGTCGTTCCAGTCTCTTGTTTCTCGCAGGATGCACTTGTTCCACGCTTCGTGAGGGGCTCATGCACCTCAGAGAGAGCAAACGATGGGAGCCCCAAAAGTTGCTTGACTGCCCTCGTATATACAGTCATACATCTATTGTTGGTTTTACCCTCAACGTTTTGGGCTGTTTTAGGAAAGCAACCCCTGTTTTTGCAGTAGTGGTCTTCATTGTACGCTGTGTAGTATTTTTAAAGTTTTTTTTTCGTTTGGTGAACTCAATGTACTTGCGTATTGTGTGGATTGTTCGTGATCGATAAAATTCCACCCACCCGGTGAAAGCTGAGCATCAGACGACTATACCGTGGTTCAGGTTCACGCCAGCTCACTCTCGTGACCAATGCATGCCGGAAAAAAAAAGCAATTTCTGCGCGTGACAGCAACGTTCGTACTATTTTACTCAAAAATGAGATCTGCGCTGTGCACTAATCCCCGTATTCTGCACCCGCCCTCCACTCGAGCCTCCAGAAGTGCAGATCCTTGAAAGCGATTTTCGTATGTAAAACCATTGCGGTATTCTCCACTCAGCCGAGTCTAGAGACACAAAGAGTGGAGGGCAGACTCAGCGTACAGCCATATCTGAATCAAACCGTCTGTTGGGCATCGTCATTCGCCGAAAGGGCGTTGTTGGCAGCATGTATTAGTAGGTCTGGTGAAGCTTAACCACGAGATCGCCTTAGAGTGTGGTAATCATCGGATAAAATTCGGGTTTTTTGTAGAAGCTGTCAAGGGTGCCATACCCTGACTGCATCTTAAAGGGTCAGGGGAAAGAATTTTTTTGAACTGTAATTTGGGAAGGGGGTATGGAATTATGTAGTTGAACACGGGTAATAAATTATTTCAGTATACAGATAAAGCATATATTATATGCAGGCTTGTCTTATTCGGAATAATCAGTTTGTTTTGCTTTTAGGTGCAGAGCACTTTAGGGTCCTGCCTTGTCGTCGTAGCTCGTTCTCTGTCACGCTGTCTAGCCACCGCCGCAATCAGGCGCCGTAACGACGTAACGGACCCAAACAAAGCCCCACGGCGTAGAGGCGTAACGAACTCAAAGAGAGGCTTCAAAAAACAAGTGTTTATACAGTCGTTAACCGTTCGAAACTCCTGAACCGCTGACGCTTGTCATAGATCTCCCCGTTATTTAGCGCAAAGAAAACTGCAGGTACATTTGAGTCAAAATCTGTGTATGTAACCGGCAGCCCTCGCGTCCATTTAGTTAGGAAGGCTTGTTGGGTTGGTTTTTACGATGGTAAGCGAAAAAAGTGGCCGTCAAAACCAAACTGCGCAGTAAGGCTCCGGCATGTGTGAGATGAAAGCAAGCACAAAAAGAACAAAACTCGCGCTCGCGCTTTTCCAGGCAGGGGCGCGGGAGCACTGCGAAGGCGGGAAATTTGAATTTTATTGGGCAAACCTCCGCTCAATTAATCAAGAAAGGAGTGAGACAGGGAGGCGAAGAGCGTGAGGGATGGTAGCAGTGAGCGGATAACGGTGCCACAGCCTATTATGGCGAATCACTGCTCCGCACTTCCGACAGCTTTCACGTTGAGTGGAATGGCTTTAATTTCCTTCACAAACTTTCTAAATATTTCATTTGTTCTTGCTGAGGATCCCGGACCTTTGCTTGCTCCTAGTAGAAGAAAATTTTTATCCAGCATTTTTATCCTGCATCGCCAGAATCATCCGCATAAACCTTTTTGTCTGGCTGGCATTGCTGTTTAAGCAAAGCGTATACGTTCGAAGTATTTGTCATATCCGCGAACCAAAACTCCCCAGGCTTTACTGGTCTCTGAAGTGCGAGGCATTTTATAGCGCGAGCCGTCGGAAAAAGAACCGGTGTATGGGCAAGTAGCACGCGGTCACCACAAATGTCGCACGCCGTTCAAAACAAAGTTGGACCTCAAGCTTATATGTTTCATAACTTTGATATGCAGTTTGAGCAAAGTAGTTACAATTAGGCACCATTTACAAGATCAGTACAATCAAAATAAAAATGTGTGCGTAATGACCGCTGCCAACACTCGAGAGAAATAAAATTTCCCCGTACATTTCACCTGAAATAGATCATATCTTTTTTCTTCTTTTTTTCCTGTACAACTGAAAGGGACATAATTGTGCTAAAAACTATCGCACTAGACCAGCCCCCCTCCGCCGAAAATTGTTTTGCGATGCTATGATGTCTCCCGAAGCCTGCAATGAAACGCCAGGACAACGCAAAAATGCTGATTTTTTTTCTACAGAAATAATATTCTTACAAGGCCAAGGACAATTGCAAATCCCAATAATGCCGACAAGGCGCGTTCACAGCGGCAACTGGAGCTTGCCACCACCAGTATGGGGTGAAGCGCAATAATGAAGCCGGGTACACTGCTGCGTTGCCTAAAGGCACCGTTCCTTAACTGAATATGTAGTGCTAGCTGAGGACAGTATTCCTCCGAGATCGAAATTCAGTACCGATGCTTGATTGCCACAATTTATGTTGCAATGGCCGCCGTGGGACGCCCGGGAGTTGGGAGGGTGAGCGACTCCGCTCTTTATGTTAATACTGCGTCCCACATTGTCCTGCAAGTCGCCTTTTTACAGAGCGAGCAGTTTTTTTTTTTTTTTTGAGCTTAACGAAATCAAGGAGGCCAAGAATCTGCAAGTTTCTATCGTAAGGTCAGAAACTAATTTTAAATCATTCTTTTTTGTGGGGTTTTACGCACCTTTCACCTGGGAGGGCTGTAGTGGAAGGCGTCGGATTAATTTAGACCCTCGGTGAACCTTTAACGGGCGTCACGCGCGGGCGTTATCATCTTCTGCCTCCATCAGAAAAAAAAAATCGGTGCCCTACCACTGTGTCAAAAGGAAAGTCCAGCGAAGCGTACCCTCTAGTGGGATTTGTCGTGTTGGGGTTTAGCTATATATGTGGATATGCTATGGGCAATTATAAGGAGAGATTTCTACGTCCCAGACTATGGACACACATTATCGGCGGGTAGAGACATGGCGTATTATAACAGCGCGGCTACGACAATCGCGCTGCAAACTCTAGTGCGCCGCACAGGCGGCCGCCGAAAAGCGCGCGTCATGGCGCGGTGTCAAGGGGGGTGTAGACGTCGCGCGTTACGAGGAGTATACGCGAGTCGGGAAAGAGGCGGCGGCGGTGGAGGGGAGTATAAAGTGGGGCCGTCACCATACTCCCTTCGTACATGGCCATGTTTCACTGTCATTGATTGATTGATTGATTGATTGATTGATTGATTGATTGATTGATTGATTGATTGATTGATTGATTGATTGATTGATTGATTGATTGATTGATTGATTGATTGTGGGGTTTCACGCGCCGACACTACATCGGCGATGAGGCTCGCCGTAGTGAAGGGCTCCGGATTAATTTTGACCACCTGGGGATCTTTAAAGTGCGCCGAAATCTCGAACACACGGGCGTTTTCGCTTTCCTCATGTTCCACTGCGCAATTAAGAATGTGGGAAAGCCAGCTTACAAAAAACAAGCTTACACTGGCCAAAGTCGCCTTCGCCTCTAAACACCAATGCATTGTTGAGAAGACATTTTCTAGGGGCAATTTAAGCAGTCGAATATCAAAATATGAAGGCCTTAGGACTTTTTAAAATATTTTTATGAATTCTTTTCCCATGTACTGAAAATAATCTACTGTCGGTCGGTCGCCGGGGACGATCGGGTGGATTCCTAGCCGTAGACAGCTTCGCTGTAAAAAAGGTGAGAGGCAATTCGGTGCCTGGGGTCGAGATAAATCCAAATTGAGCGTGTATTATGAGTTTTGTTGAGGCGTAGACAGCACGGCGAAAGCCCGCCTCCATTTTCGGTCCTGCTGGAGGAGCAATGAAGTTTTCGGTATGCGACCTGTTACACGATGCCCCTCCGTTTGCGCCTCGAGAGCCGGGCTATCGGCGTACCCTCTCGAAGACGAAACTAAATGGGCGGCACGACGATAGCGTGAAGGAAAACGTGGAGCTGGTTTCGAGTGTCCAGAGATAGGCCAAGTTCGCGCGAGTTTATCAGGCCGGCCCAATATCTGGTTGCCCCGGACGACTCGAGGATAGCCGAGCTCCAGTGCCCGGCTCTTCTGCGGGACTGTCTCGCACGCAATGCCCTGGCTTCCAATACATGCGCTGCGGCGTAAGATGGCGGCCAGGGGTGTCGAAATTGTTATTAGCAAGAATTATTGCAGTCACGTTAATAAATATTTTGTATAAAGGTGGAATTTAACATTGCAACACAATGCAGGGAAGCTCGGCGTAATTCACGCATTTGAAGATGTTTCTCACGCACGCACAGATCAGAGACGGATGTTGAAATCAATCTTTTAATTTAGTTTTTAGACATCATTCTTGTTTATTTAAGGATAAAGCATGTGAGGAGTGTTAGGTCTGTTACAGCTGGATTTTATACCGGACCTGCACAGGTGGCTCAGCAGTTCCTTAGTTATGGAGCTCAGCACAGGTAACAGGTTTGATTTTCAAACAACTCTAATTTTTTTCGAATAGAAGCAAGAACGGCTGTGTCTGAAAGATTTCGGGGCAGAATAAAGAGTCCCACATGGTCGAAATAATTCCTTATCCCTACCCTGCGGTGCGCCTTATGGGAAGCGTGTTTCTCCGCTCGGTAAAACCATAATTTTAAGGGATATATAAGGGAAATGACGGAATTTTAGTATTTCTTAAACTTTCTTTAAAAAAAATTTCTTAAATATGACGATTCAAGTGACAAGAGCTCCAGGATTTGGGAGATTCATTAGGTATAAATAGAGAAATAAGGAAATTTGCCTTGATTTCTTCCGAATATGTTAGCGTCGTACAATACTTGTTAGGGAACTTTTGGAAGCTCCACCCGGTTAAATGTTGCTCAAATTTTTATCGTATTTGCTCAGAATGTGTTCGGATTAGCTCGCACGGGAAGAGTTGCTGACGAAATTGCTCTCGGGGACTTGGTTTCAGGGCCGAAAAGTTGTACGAAGTTGGCAAGTGAGCGATCATCCGCTTGCGGGTTCGTGTATCGCTATGTTTTAAGGCCCTTAACGATAAAAGTTGTACGAAGTTGGCAAGTGAGCGATCATCCGCTTGCGGGTTCGTGTATCGCTATGTTTTAAGGCCCTTAACGATTAAACGCAGCGGGCAACATTTCTCTCCTTTATTTGACTTCACTTCACTTTAATGAATTGCTTAGGATATGCCTTCCACCTGATACAATAAGGTCGCAAACAAAACGCAGTTTTACCTCAAGTCAACATGGGGGTGATGAGTTATTGGGTTCTGAGAAAATTCTCATGGGCAAGTGACCGGGAAGGCGATGGGCTCATCGGAAATAGCGAGCAAAGTCAAAGAAAAGTTCAATGAGAATTTTGAAATATTCGTCAAGCCGAAAATTATAACACATGAATGCTTTTCAGACAAATTTGGTAAATCGTTGTAAGTTAAAAGTGGTTGAGCAATCATAACTGTTACAATTATTAGGGCCAAAAACGGAAAGTTTTAGCCTCAAATGGCCATCTGGATAATGTAATTCGTCGCAGTATGAAGGCGAATTATTCAAGAATAACGCCTCTGGGGTAACTTATGCCTATACAGTGACGCCTTGACGCAAAACAGTGTGTTTCTGAGGCATCCATTGACCAATGCTGTACCTGTTGTACCAGTTGGTGCCTCCTAAACACGTGCTCGTGTATACCTTACCGACAAACTAGGTCGGACTGTAAGATACGCTATAAGATGGCGAGTTGACTTATACACTCACCAAAACTCTTTCGAGGGCACCGAAGTTATAGTACAGGTCGCGCGCGTTCGCTCATATTTCCATTACGAGCATCATCTTTAGTAGGCCGGAAAATAAATACGTGAGCCCTCACATAGCCGTTGAATACTTTAGCCACATTGTTCCTCCGACAATCATGAACAGCTATTTACTAAATTTTAGCCACTCAATGGGTCATTGACTCATTGAGTGGATGGACAATGGATGTATTAACTCAAAGCGAGTCAATGCATCGTAGTCGTTCAATCTGCGCAGTTTTTGTCACTGGAATACACCGAACTTTGTGCATCCGGGCCTCCACAACCAGGACCCTCTACTCCAGCGTCGTCTTCCATGTGGGCTGTCTCGATCACAGTCTACTTTACTTTGTAGGCTGTGGTTGGGAGTGGCCTTCACGAAAGCCTACTCCTTCCCCATCGGGATGGCCAGTAGTGCCCACTGCGACGCCTGCGAGGTTGAAGAGACAATGGAACATGTGCTTTGTTGTTGCCCCCAGTATTCATGGGAAATACGCGTTTTGGCAGCCGAGCTCAGCCGATTGGACAATCAACAGTTCACACTAGAGACTATTCTAGGACAACGACCCCTACAATCGACTTCGCGGAAGGCAACAAAAGCCCTTCTTTGTTTCATGAAGGACACACGCGGCGTGGACGAAAGACTATAGTGCCCACGAAGGGATTAAAGTGTGTGCGCGACCCCGCTCCTATCCCCACTTTTTCGCCTGCCCTCTCTTTCATCCCCTGAACACCCCTTCACCAGTTCCGAGTAGCAATCCGGGCTCTAAGCCTGGATAACCTCTCGGCCTTTCCTTTCGCTTTTCTCCTCCTCCTCCTCTTGTACCTTCCATTGGTACTAGTAGTGGAATTTATTAATCGAAAACAACATTCGTTAGGCGCGGAGACCATTGTTGTAATATACGCTTTATCAGCTCTAGATGGGAAAATGTTTCTTTTTTTTTTTTTTCGCAGCCGTGATTTTCATTTCCGAAAACATTGCCAGTCGCATAAACAAGTTTTCGCATTCGTCCATGGAAACGCGTGAAATGTTCAATATTCCTCATTTTTTGGGTTTTACAAGTTGTTTTTTACAAGGTGCGAAAGCATGTACGTATGGGAAAGTTTCGCCCGCAGGTACAAACGCACGCAGTAAAGTCACGACAGATAAGGAAATCGCTGGCTAAGGTGGGCGGCTAAAAGCTATCATACCTCTGCGTGCACTCGGCGATTCGATTGCAGGTATTCTATTACCCCCACTGTTCAACGAGTCACCTACGTTCTTTCTACGCTTGCAGAAACATGTATTTGTCTCATCACAGTTATATATTGCCGATACGCATCCAGCAATTTTCTATTGCCACAAACCTATTGTCCGAGCCTCTCCAGTCGCCGAAGTGTTTTCTTGCCGTTGCTTTTGAGCCGCCTCTCCACTGGCGTGTTCTTTCTGCGATATGAGACCGTCAGCCTTGTGGTTGCGGAGATAGTGTGCGCTCGTCTGGCAGGCGTGCACAAGATGGCGGGGAAAACGCGTCCCAGCAGGGAATTCTAGGGAATCCAGGGAAAATATGTCTCATTATCACCGCGGCAGTGTTCTACAGAGGTAGGAACGAACATAAAAGCTATATTGAGATAGGGAAAGAAAACTGTTTGACATCCAATCAACCCAGCCTAAATTTAAGGTCATCTTCATTCTTTGAGAAAGGCTTATCCAGTGCGCGAAGCGTCGCACCAGTGCTCGGTGATTCACCGAAAAGGAGGCCGGAGTCAGCCAGGAAAAAACAAGCAGCCAGCCAACCACACCTAATGACCATTCCGCAAATTTATTTTTACTAGAGAGAAAAGGCAATACCTGTCATAACTGCGTCTGCGACTGAAATACAAGATGGCAATAACTCTTACTCGTGGCGATCCTTGCGGAATATCCAGTAGCTTCATGAAGTTTCAAATTTGGGCCTTTTGGTAAATAAAACCCTTCCTTGTCGCACCTATAGGACGGCCTGGTAAGGCGCCATCGAATTTCAAACTAAAGAACAATAACAAAAAGACGGTCCTCATCTACCCTGTGGTAACAGATTAAAATACAGGCACTCATGAACGGTTATGTTGCCATCGCCGAGAAGGTGATGTGGTGGCGCTGTCGCAATCATTTCACCGGTTCGACTCTCGACCGCAACTGCTGCATTGTTGTTGGTGGAGGAAAATAAAATTGGCCGTGTGAATGAGATCAACATTTACCGAGATATATTAAAATTTACATTTGAGATTTACATCACCAGTACATTCATTCTCCAGAGGAACGAGGAATCCTGAAATTTGTTTTTAATGGAGCCAAAAAGCTAAAAAAAATCTATGTGTACGGGGTATACTGGCGCACCTCCTTACCTCATTGCGGATGCCTCAAGAACGGCCCGACTTGCTTTGGTAAATTTTTGAGAAAGCATTTTTGTGAAAATTGTAAGGAAGCAGCGACCAGCTCCTGACTTGAGGACGAAAAGCCACGTAAGGTTAGGTATGTTTTTTTTTTTTTTAATTCGGCCCTAAAGACTTCTCAAAGGAAGCCGGGCCGCTCTTGAGGAACCCTAAATGGGGTAAGGGGCGTTCTAAAATTCGGTCCTCAAATATTCCACGTTCATGTGTTCCGGCACACTTCATAGCCCATGTGCAGCTTCAGGGAGTAAAACCTCACACCGATTTGATCTGTCGTGCCCAATAAAAACAGCAGTTCAGTTCTAACAAAATGGACATGCAGAAAAAGTGAGCGCGCTTACCTTAGACCTCCCTTTAACCTCCGCTCCCAACTTCGCCTCACTCAATCTCAAACTCGTCACCTGAGTGTGAGGAAATCTTTGGATGTTTCTCTCTCATGAGGCCGCGAAGCCCTTGGTCTCGCTTCAACTGCTTCCATACGAGGTGGTTAATGGACCGTTTGAAGGGTTTTTTGGGGGGGTGTTGTTGATTACTTGTTGCAACATTGCGCACTGTTATCAATGAACGTGTGTTTACTTTTCATTGAACCACATATTCTTCAAGAAACCAAAATATACATGCGTCTTAGAGAAGCAAAATGCGGAGTAGTGTTGTACACCGCACAGATACATAACGTTTAAAAAAATGTCTTCGGGTTTAAGGATCTTAGTTTTGACGATCGTGTCCTTTTTGTACGTGTGTGCCCGTCTGCCTGGGCAACGTTACTCTCCATGGTTAGCTCAATGATGTGACTCGATCAGCAAATAACGAATACCACCAAATCCATTGACGACAAAGAAATCACGAGAAAATATTGTTCTAAATTTGTGACAGCAAGATGACCATTTAACATTCAGCTAATCGATAAAAAATCGCAAAAAAGCAGTGAAAATCTCATTGGATACCACCCACATGCCTCTGCATTTCACGTTCACTGAAATTCAGTCGTATTGGGAACATAACGCTTACAAAGGGTTTCTCTGCAGACAAGTAGTGTATGCGTTCACAAGGTGTGCCCTTCTTGCTTTTCCAAAACATTTCAAAACTAGTATTTTGGTGGCTACAAGGCACGCCGTAGTAGAAGAACACGGATTAATTTTGACCTCCTTGCGAACTTTAGCATGCGCCGCAACCTGAGCGTGCACACCGGCGTTTGCGTTTTTCGCCTCCATCGGAAAAACGGCCGTCGTGGCCGGAATGAACGGAAAGTTGGGCTAGTTGGTTAGACCCAGTGCCGGAATGAAACCTGCGTTCAGTAACTTATCAGTTAAGCAGGACGTGGACCCAACTACCGTGGCGGGCTAGTTCTAAAACATACATGTAAGTGTTTGCTCAAGCAAGTGGAGCGCTCTTAAAGGGACCCTGCAACACTTTTTTCAACTTTTTTTTAAATCTTAAATGCTTGCAGAACGTAGTTACCCAACACACCCAGTACTCAGATTAGGGGGTCGCAAAGTACCTCATTAAAATTACGGCTCTATACCTATCAGATAACTTGTAAACTCGCTCAAAAGATTTTCCCCTCTTTCCCGGTCTTGACGTTCTTCGACTTCTCGAATTACGTCCCTAAGGCCATGCAGCGGCTGTTGGCCGGTTTTCCTTCAGTTGCAGCAATGAACGCTTTTCGATGGAAACTTTGAAAAAAAAAATCCACAAAAAGAAAGCAGAAATGGCTGGTGCGACGAGCAAATCACGGAGTGCCGCTCTGTGCTGGCGATAACTATAGCTTTCACAGTGGTTCCAGACGCGAAGGAAAGAGTAAAAGCGCTTATCGAAAGGGTTGCAGGGCCCCTTTAAAGACACACGCATGTGCGCGCACACACAAGCACTGGCACACGCACGCGTGCGCAATTATGATCCAGAGTTGCCATGCAATTCCACGCCTATTAGCAGAGCGGGAAAAACCTGGCCCTCCCTCAATATCTCTTTTCGACCTCTCCCTCGTTCTTGTGCACCGTGGGTTATGAAGGCCAATGAAATTGGCGGCATGATTCCCTCGTTTGGAACGATACCGTTCGTGACGAACCCAACGGCTTCACGCGCTGGGATTTCGTAATTTGACACAAAAAAAAAGTTATGTAGGGCCACGTACAGCTAATTTTAATAACTTGGCTGAAGTGACTTCAGCCTATAGATTCCACGCAAAAGAGGTTTTCTTCTTTCTGTGGTACAGAAACGCATGCCTACAGGACTGAGCACGAATGCGTATCTACAGCTGTCCTGCAAACAGTAAGCTACTCGTCTCATATCGTTGATCACCAAACATTGTTCGGCAACCAAACGTAATGCGGCCGTAAAATTCGCATGAAAACCTAAGTGAGGCTCTGTGGACGACGTTCCATAGACGAAACACCGTGGACGAATGTCTAAGATGCGTGTTCAATTTACAGGAACGATTTGAAGACGCAAACATACGTAAGATACTAAACTTGTCTTACTAAACTAAACGTAAACGTAAGATACTAGACGTAAGATACTAAACCGTGATTTGTTTGGTGCGCTTCCCGTCTGTGCAGGCCTGTGGGGACCTCAACCTGAAAAGTTCATTCGGAGCCTGGCTTGCATGCTTAATTCGTCCAGTCGTATGGGCGATTATAGCATTCCATACCAAAATGTATATGCTAGAGGGAAGCCTGTCGCTGCAGTCGCGTGCCATCTTGGGAACACAGGGAAGTGATCCATTTTCGCTTGCCCTTGTTTGTGATATGGCTTTTTGTGGTCCGCGATTGATATTTCTCTTTTCTTGTCAACGTTTGGCGTTCTATTTCCTCCATGCGTAGTACGTAGTTTCCAATGCACTGCTTCGACGCAAAATAATTAGTTACTTAGTTGTACGGTGATACGCGGGTGTTTCAGGGCGCATATTTAATCGCGCAGAACGGGAAAGCACACGACGTAACGGATAAGCACAAGGACAGAGGAGCTCTATGACCACTACCATAAAAAGAAGCCATATTGATGACCATGACGTCAGCTGAAATCGATACATGTCATGGGCAACATTCCGCACCTATAATACGGACATTCGCTACCACGTTCGGCGTGAGAAAAGACGACCTCGTCAATGTGGCGGTCACGAGTGCAGCAAATTTCAAAATAGTTCTGACTGTATTCCTCACAGAGATTGGCCATGTACGACAGCTTCGAGACCGCAATTATTTTTCGCGCTGATGTTCGAGCATTTTCTTAATTAGCGTTTTACAATGTTTCTGTGGAAAGATGTGTGCCGTGACCATATAGGCAAATTGGCTAAGATTTTGTGTCTGCTTCTACTACACTGCCAAGCTGACTCTAAACGAGACATCCACTCATCACAACTAGACAGACGAGTGTATAATGCATTCACCTCGTCAAGTTCTCATGTAAGGTCAGAAAAAGCGTATTGTTTCAGTCTATTTACATCAATCTGACAAACATGGTTATATCGGTGACGAACAATGCGTGAGTCCCACCCTGAGCTAGGCGTCGGGGATCCGACGGCTGTCCAAAATGCCTCTGCACGAGACCTTGCTCTCGCGAACTACGCAAGGACATCGGCGCGGCGTCCAAGCAAATGCGGGATGTTCTCCAGCGCGCTGCATTGAGCGCACTCACGCAGGGAAGCCGCAGCAACCCCAGCAGCTAGATGTGCGTTTCTGCGGCCTCTCATCTGCCAATCGCGCACGCATCCTCATTTTGGACGACGTGCCGCGTATAGAGTATGTATCTGGAGCGCGCGCTGCCCGAATCGGCAGCGCGCGCACGACGTTGTGCAAGCGCGGAAGCCGCGCGAGGAAGCGTGGCCGGCTCCTGTCGTCTTCGTTGGGGCTCGCGCACGCACGGGGAGGACCCCCCCTGAGGCGAGGAAGAAGACAGCCGCTTGCATAACTGGACGGCCGGCTGTGTTGCGCGTGTATTCCGGTCCGCGGTTGCGCCCGGCAGCACGAGCGCTGGTTCACTGCGGAGCCGACGGGACGTGTAGCGCCGCCGTTCCAGGACTGCTGCTGCTGCTGCTGACCCCGTTTCGGCCCGCGCAGGTGTGTCGAACGAGCCGGGCCCAAATTTACGACGACCGGGTTTTCGATGGCGCCGCCGTGCATAACGCCGTGTTTGACACGGGAAGGGGGGAGCGACGCCGCATCTCAGCCCTGCACTCTCTGCGGGCAATTACCTGCGGTGGGAGAAATATGTGGCAATAGAGGACCCCTTCGCTGACGGTTCTTCAAATGATACGCAAGAGGTTAATGAGACCGAAGGATACCCTGACTTCAAGCATCGCAAAGAATGAGTGGCGCCTGATTCTGCAACCAACGTTATGGAAGTCAAAGTCTTCATTACAAGCACTCAGTTGACAGCTAAACTGCGGTATTAAAAAAGAAATGCCGTGAGCTAGCGTTTGAGACTAGGGCGCCGGAGCCAAGGTTCTTTCAATGCTGGATGCACACCGCTTGTAAGATAATCTGCCCAGTTTTGTTTCTTCGTGTTTGTCCCAGGTGCATTTGATGCGGCTTTCGAGCTTGCGGAACTAGAGAGTATGAATAGCAATGTCACCACAGGCATCCATCATTTTTGCTCTCCTGCAGCACTAATAAATAGTGGCCTCGCTTGTACTTTGAGGGCCGCGTTACGTGTGCAGCAAACTACATTAAAAAACTCCGAAACTCGGAGGAAGAGTGCATGTCTATACGTCTTATAAGAATTTGTTCTAAAAGGTTTGGTTCTCTTACATTACGTGCGTCACAATTTGCAAGGAAGCAGAAGTGTTCGTCAGCCGCATTAGACTTCGTCTTAACCAAGCTCATCTTTAAGGGATTATTCTCGCGCATGTATGCACGCACGCACGCACGCACGTATGTATGTATGTATGTATGTATGTATGTATGTATGTATGTATGTATGTATGTATGTATGTATGTATGTATGTATGTATGTATGTATGTATGTATGTATGTATGTATGTATGTATGTACGTACGTATGTATGTATGCTTGTATGCACGTTCTTACGTATGTATGTATGTATGCATGCATGTGTGTACGTACGTACGCATGTATGTATGTACGTATGTATGCCTGTATGTATGTATGTATGTATGTATGTATGTATGTATGTATGTATGTTTCTCACAATAAACTTTTGCGCAAATTAGGCAGCATATTAAAAAACGAGGAACTAGTCGCATGGATTGCAGCATACCTCTCTAACCGCCAACAATTTGTTTGTTTCAATGGTACGTCATCCTGATATGTTCGTGTTGATTCTGGCGTTTCCCAGGGATCGGTGCTTGGGCCCTTATTATTCTTGATTTTTATAAACGACATTGTTACCGGACTGTCAGTTGGTGTCAAACTGTACGCCGACGATTGTATATTGTACAACAAAATTGTGTGTGCTGAGGATCAAACCACGTTAAATCGTGACTTTGAAAAAGTTGTGGATTGGTGTAGGCAGTGGCAAATGAGCATTAATTTTGACAAAACCGTTTTTATGAAAATAACACACAAGAAAGCCCCTATTTCCCATATCCATACTGCTGGTGACATTAGACTGACAGAAGTGAACCAATATAAGTACCTGGGTTTGTATATTTCTAACAATTTTAAGTGGAATAAACATATCGATACTGTCTGGGCTAATTCTCTTCGAAAACTCTTCCTAACAACGAAGCTGTGGAACGATGGCCCGGACTAGGGCTGTCTAGATAATATAGTTCTCTCTCTCTCTCTCTCCTACCTCAGTCCCACCCCGCGCAGATTGTCCCCAGACACCCTTTCCAAAACTCCCGACATTGAGTAGTCATGGTGTTCAGATTCGTGTGGAACCTAGCACATAGTGTTGTCTCTCTCTCACGCGTATTCCCATTGTTAAAACAATGGGAATACGCGCAAGACCAGGAGCCATGACGAGAAAATACAACTTCGTTTAATTTGAAAGAACTAGGATTCAGTATCTCACTCAGCTCCATTACAGCCACAAAAGACGTTTTTTAACGAAAAAAAGCAAGAAGTATTTAAAAACTTTCAAATTTTGTGCCTCAGTGACGTGTTATGAGCAAGAATGACGTCATACGGGCAAACAATAAAACATAATTTTAAGTGCGTTAACTGCACGTTAGCATTCAAGTGATGCGGTCAAATGGAACTAGAGGCCCCATTACAGACGTCCAGTCATGTGTCGTCGCGACAGGTGAGTTAGGCGGCCGCCAATCACACAAACAAGGTTCCGTGACGTCATAGAAAAGTTGGGGGAAATTGGCTAGGGGGTCGTGACTGCTTCACACGTTTTCTTTAATATCTCCGTTATTTGTTCGAAGATTGCGATGATATTGGTATCATTGTTATCGGGACTAAGCAGTATTTCTAATAAACCCAACTTGTATTTTGTCTTCATGGCTCTTTAAGTTTTGCCTCGACAAGACCAGCCGGTCGAGATGACAGCTGTGAGACACAGAGGTCTCTCCTCAAATAGAAATTGTTCAAACAAAAACTCTCGTTTAGATTTAGCGACGGCCTACGAACTGCTAGGTCTTCAAAATGTACTCATCAGCAAGCACACGGCTGTCGCTAAACAAAAGTCCCATTCTATCAAAGAAACTAACTGGTCTTACAGGTTAAGTTTGGCGACTTTTTTATAATTTAGTATAGTATTTTTATATAGTATAATTTAGTATATATAGTATTTTTTATATTTTCGAGAGTTTGCTCTGGAGCATCAAACGGCGGGCACAAGAGAGGCTAAATGTACTGAAACAGTTAGTTCTCAGTAAGAAAGTCTCAAAGGCTCCTGTGATACGGCCCAAAGAGCCAGCGTCTGTAGTCGGGCCGCCGGCGTGGGTTCAGTCCTACCTTGTTTAATACTCGCGGTCTGGATCGTTGGAAACCACGGCAAGTCCACAGAAGATGGTGAATATCTGTGGTTGATGCCGACGAGGAGCAATATTGGCATGTAGAGCCAAACAGAGCCCGTCAATTCGGGGGCCAGATGTGAGTGACGGCTGGTGTGAGAGCCGCACCGACACGAATCCTTCTTAGCGCCACCTCCTCGTGACGGGTGAGCCCACCAGGAAGATTAGATCCACACGGTGGGATAAGTGCACGTGTGCAGCGCCAAAGGTCTTCTTTGTCGATGACCAGTATAGAAATTGAGTCAAGTGGAAATAAGCGCAGTGAATGCGTCGTGGGAGCTATACGTGTAGCGGCGTCCGCCTGCTGCTGTCCAGGAGTTGACGTCCTCTGGGGCCAATATTTAACCTGAAGCTATAAGCTATCTCATCCCTGCACTCTCTGCGGGCAATTACCTGCGCTGGGAGAAATATGAGGCAATAGAGGACCCCTTCGCTGACTGTTTGCTTAGGCTGCAGTGCAGCGTTTTTGTCAGCCTGTGTCTGCCGGCCCTTCAAATGATACGCAAGAGGTTAATGAGACCGAAGGATACCCTGACTTCAAGCATCGCAAAGAATGAGTGGCGCCTGATTCTGCAACCAACGTTATGGAAGTCAAAGTCTTCATTACAAGCACTCAGTTGACAGCTAAACGGCGGTATTAAAAAAGAAATGCCGTGAGCTAGCGTTTGAGACTAGGGCGCCGGAGCCAAGGTTCTTTCAATGCTGGATGCACACCGAGTTGACGTCCTCTGGGCCCAATATTTAACCTGAAGCTATAAGCGTTGTATCCTTCGCGTGGATGTCTTGGGATATAAGTTACTTGATGGAGTATTGAGAATATCTGTAAACTAAACTAGAGGAACGGCATAAATATATTTCGTTTAACGGTGGTTTCGTTATTTAGAGCATAATTTACAAACCGTTGTCATGCAGAAAATTAAGTAACTTTGACGCTTTTCCTGACAAGTAAAAATTCGTTTTAAACGTCGTGTAGTTAGATTACTTTGTCTCAGAGAGCTTGCTCAATATAGGAGGAGGAGGAGGAGGGATAAACTTTATTTTAACCAGGATAAACTTTATTTTAACCAAAGTAGGTTCTTTCTTTTTCTTGCAGTTTCGCCATGAATTCGGTCTTCCAATTGAAAGTTGATTTTTGCCTTTTTTGCCAGCAGATAACACGCGCATCTTGGTAGCGGTCTTACCGTGAAGCGGTGCATGCTCTTTTGGAGCAATAAACACAGTTCCGGTTAGGGCTTACAGCATCAGTCATTTACGGCTTCTGGTTGAGTCACCAGGAGAACACGAAAAAAAAACAGCGTTTCAAACAGCTTCACAAATTAACATCGAACGCCACTGCAGAGTTGAAGTCTTTATTTCGGTAGGAATTCTCCAACGCTTTTTTTTTTTTGGGGGGGGGGGGGGGGGGGAGGGTAAACATTTTTCCGGCCAATGTTTATACATTAGGAGCACCGACAAGAGGGCAAGTTGGTATGGAGATATAGGACTAAAAGCGCAGAAAAACGCAGGACAAAGGAAAGAACAACACAGGACGAGCGCTTACTAACAACTGAGTTTTAATGAAACCAAAAGCGGAAAATCTAGAGACAGCGCACCCTTCCTGCGCATCATACATACACACACACACACACACAAAACCAACGTGCTTAAACAAAAACAATCATGAAGGAATCAGCGCTATCCTATGTAGTTCTTCCCTTTGTCTTGCGTTTCTCTGCGCTTTCAGTCACAATGGTTATACGCTTATGCATGCGTAGGTGTACGTGAGAATGCGAGGCACACCTCTTAACCTCCATTCTCGGCCTATGCCACTCACGGGTGCCTTTCTCGCACAATGCGCAGACTGCCATTGCGCTAGAGAAGTGCGCTTGCACTATGGCGCCTCATGAGTACTGCGCAATCGGCCCTCTCAGAGAGACAGCAGGGGTACTATGCTCCACTCACTAATAAACCGGGGAATTTTCCCTAATGGTAAAATTATGTCGTCTTGAATGACATGATGGCGCGACAAGCCTTGTCAGTAGCGACTATTTTTCCAATATGGCGGATTACCGAACGTTCACCGGTGTAAAAAATAGCCTCAGGCGCCATCGAAGGGCGCAAAATACGCTGGCCGTTTAAATTCCCCGTGCAGCCATGCGCCTCGAAACACATCTCGTGATTTGAAACGCTTCACCCTGCACATTTTGCCTCTTTGGCTGAGAAGAAACAAGGGAGGCGGCGTCGCTTGCGGACGAGCCAATTGTAGAAAGAGAACACCACGTGTCCCCCTGTAAGCGAAACTAAAATATCTCCGGGAGCGGGCGAAGGTAACGAGCGGGGTTTGGTCTCTCTAATCTCAAGTTGCCTCCCCGCATTTTCGCTAGTTCAGCGCACGCGTGCAACGCATGTGTAGGGACTTGAAACGGGCGCATATTCTTCCCCTTTTCTAACGCTCTTCCCTCTTTCCCTATTACGTCTCTGCGCTACTGTCGCAAACCTAGGTGCTTGATGAGAACGCTTGTAGCCCACCTGTACACACAGAACACAAATGACCTGAAATGGGAGTAAATGGCTTGTCGCATAACTTAATCCCAAGTGGGGGAGTACGTATACTATATGAAATGCGGTACCCGATCTGCACCGCTGCATACGCGTGCATTCTCTTCATAGTTCCGTGAGCATGCGAAGTGGTGTGGATCTATTACTGTGGATGTTACTTGAAAACCACTTTCATTAGGCGCTGTGACTGTCCAGTGCTGTAGTTTTCCGGGTTAGATTCTCATTGTAATTAGTAACTGTCCGTGACTGTGACTGCTCAATACGTCCCGCGCAGCCCGTCAACTTGCTTCCCGTCAGCTCCCCGTGAATCCAGTATGAACGTTCGTCTTATTTTAGCACGGCGTTTACACCAGCCTTCATCTTCGTGTGTAAGGCGCAGCGAGACATTGCGTTGCATCGCGTGACTTCAAAAATAGACAGACTGTTCGATCGGAGGGTGTCTCCCTTCGGTTGATCTGGCAGCGTTTACCCCCATGCGTCCGTGAAATCCTCGTTATAAGGGGGTGTCGCCAGTGAGGAAGTTGGTATACGCTAATATAGAGGGATGTTATTGATCTATTCTGGCGCAGCTAGGCAAATTGAAAGAGTAAAACCGCAGATTTAAGCGCGTTATCGCGGTGCTGGCAATGTGCCCGAAGCCTGCCATTGAAAAACGAATTATGTACTAAAAAAACTTAATACACATTTGGGGCCCCTTTAATAAGCACATCACCTCATTAAAGAATGTTTTACTTCGCTTATTATTTTACTTTATTTTACTAATTCTCTTACAATAATTACTTGTCTATAATCTTCAGTCCACATCCGCATCCAGACCTGCTTTTTTTTTTATTCGGTGAACCTCGAGGCTGGATTACTCAAAAAACTTTGGACATAGTTCAATGTCTACGATTCGGGTCGTCTTCAGGACAAATCAATGCGATGGGAAAACTATTGAGTGGTTTTCGGATGATTTCGAAGGTGGAATAATGCCGTATGAGCGATTCTTTGTGGTTCTTTGAGTCACCCAAGGTGTTTTTTTTTTTTTTTTTTAATTTCAAGGCATAGATTTTCTAACTTTGCCCGCCGTCAACACCTGGCGATAACAAAAAAATATATCTTCGCAGCTATACCGTCGTACAACCTTTTCGGGATTTATTCCGCTACGCAATGCTTTTTTCTTTGCTGAAGTCAACTAATAGGCCATTTATTCCTCTGTCTAGGTTTTCTCTATCACATTTTTGTGACGTAACTAAGACGCCACAAATCATATTTGTTAGTAGTTAGCGACAGCAGTGTTGACAGCACTGAGCCATTGAACGCATCATTGTCCATATAGTCTCGTTAACAGCTGCGATGAATGTAGCTGATCAATGTGAAAGTTTGGTCTAATTGGTACTCCACTGAACGAAATGTTCACAACGCGGAAAAAGCAAGGACGGACGAAGGGAGGTGACGCGAACAAGCGTTGTCACGTCCCTTCGTCCGTCGTTCCTTTTGGCGCGTTGTAAACGTGGCGATGAATGACCGTGTTGTTTAACTTCGAGCACTGCCTACTCTTTGCTTCTGTTTTCAACGCAACTGTGACGTCGCTGTCGAAAGAAGTCAAGGATTGATCGCGCGATTGTTGACGCCGGGGCTTCGAGGCCTTACATACCAAAGGATTCGCTGAGGAATCGGCAAAGAAGACCGAGTTCTGGTAAAAATGAGACACCCGTGGCATTCCATTCTCATTTGATTCGCGTTTGATTGGGAGTTTTTTAAGTGCGATGCACTTTATAAGCGACCCTGAATCCGCCGTCCGCATTGCTCCTCCTCCTCTCCCCTAGCAACGGCGCGAGGAGCGGAGAGGAGCGTCTGTAGCAACGGCGCAGCGACGTCACACCCCACGTGACCCGCGCGCGCTCCGCCTCCCGCGCCGTGGCTGCGCGCGCCCGCGCCGGCTCCCGCACCGCTCCTCGCGCCGTGACGTCACACTCCCACGTGACCGCGCGCTGGCGCCTTTGCGTCTGCTCCCCCTCTCCTCGCGCCGTGACGTCACATGCTCTGCAGCTGGCGCGCCTCTCCCCCCGTTAGATTTGCACTCACCCTCGGCGCGCGTCTCTCCCCTCGCCTGACAGCTCCCCCTCGCCGGTACTGCGCCTCTCAAGGCGATGGCAGAATTACTACGCCGTGTACTCTGGGCGCAAGAAATGCATTCGCACTTCCTCACGATTCCCTTCGGGGAGGTGGGGGCAATTTTTTTATTTTTGCTATTCGCGAACCATTTTCACGAGTCTTCCACTCAACTAAAGCGAATGGGGCATGGAATGAAAGGCGTGCGTTTTTTGTGCTCTTCTCAGCTGAGAGATAGTACATCTCGCCAGATAGGCTGTTCGTCAGCGAACTTAGGTAACATTCTTAACCTTAATCACCTATCTTTGAGCACGCAGGGTGCGGAATTTTCTCCTTTTGCTTTATAAACTATTTGCAGTTTGCCCCGCCGCGACAAAGAGCGACAAAGTTTGATTTTCAGCGCTCGTCTGTGTTGCCTCCTTTATTGCCGTCCTATCTAGGCAAGAACAGCTCGTTCCCCTTAGACGCAAACTAGCCAGTTCAACCGACTCGCTTACGTGTTTGTTTCTACAGCTACCATGCATGTAAGAAAGAGGGAATATATTTACACTATTTTGCTTAACGTGCACGGATTCATTTTTTTAACAATCACTTTTCTTCATTAGTAGAGGAAACGAGTCGCATTTCCAGCATGCGCGGCGAGGTTCATTGGTTTCAACAAGAAACCACAACCCACAAACCCTCTCCCGCAAAAAAAAAAAAAAAAAAACATTGAACTTTCAGTGCGAGAACGCAAAAAAAAAATGTTTCGACGTTTGCGCGCCACACTGTGAATGCGTAATACCGATGGACAGCGCCTGCCGGAACGACGGCAAACGGAAGGACGCTCCCCAGCGACATACGACGCCCCTTCAAAATCGCGTGATCGCTTGCCCGCCTTGTCACGTGGTTTGCCCAAGGCGCACCGGATCGCTCTCTCTGTGCCGAGCAAACAGGAAACGTCGGGCTCGGTGACTGAAGCGCAAGTGCTATTGTTGGCCGCGAATAACAGGATTCATTCGCGTTTGAGACGTGCTTCATCCCTTTCATCGGGACCAGTCAGTGGACGAACATTATTACAGCGAGCGCCGTTACATGTCGGCTGTTCGCCGTGCCCGCTCCGCGATCACGAAGCCTGCCTTTAAAGGGGTCTCCACAGCAAGTGCATTTATGCTGCAGGAAATGCAAAACAAAGTTAACTGCGAGGGAGATTGCTGCAGGCTTGGGGTGTTATATCATAACCGAAGAAAAAAAATAAAATAATAACAAGTATTTCTATTATATTTATAATAATAATAATTTATGATATATGATACTTCATAGTAACTTATGTCAGATAAGGCAGAAACTGCAAGGCAAGGCCAACGCTGAGTAATCTTATTATGTTCGCATAGTCGTCTGAGAATTTTGATTTCGTAATAACAAACACAAATAAAATAACGATAACCCAAAAATAAACTGATAGATATTTATTAAAGTGCTCCCAGGAATAGCCAATGCCTTTCTACATCGCACGTGTGCGGATGGACAAGGTAAAAGTGAACATTAATATATGAGCATGATGACGAGAAATCAAATATTGCAAAATACTTGTAGCGTGGTTTAATTATGTTTAGAAGTACCGCAATCAATTAAATCGATTACTCTGACCCAGCAATGCAGTCGTCTGACTTAGATGGAGAGGAATCGCGCTATTTGCGCGTTCTTCTTCATATTTTCGCGTTCGCGTTTCATTTCCCTTTATGCACATCAGCTCATCGGCAAAGTCTCCTTTAACTGTTTCGTACCACTTCTTAAAAACGACCGCTTAGTGCTCACCGGAGTTTTCCCACAGTTCTAGAGTGGTCGCAATCACCAAACAGGCGTAGCACATCAAGATGGGAACCATTATCACAATGGCTCATGCACCGGAGGCATTGCAGCACAAAGTGGGCGGTTTTTTTTTTTTTTTTTTCCTGATTCCCGACTAGCAGTATTTGCCTCGGCAGTTGTTTTTCGGCCCTTTTTTATGTGTTAACAAGAACGATAGAATTTTAGTCACGTATAATAAAAATTCATAGAGAACGCAGGTTGAAATTAGTTCGGTTGAGAAAGCAGATGAGGCTGCCAAGAGAGGGTTACGACTGTGGAACGTGAGGAACATTTTCTTTACGAAGCACGATGCCTCGAGACTAGCAAAGGAGCTTGTTTTCGGGGAAACAAGCACCTTCTGGTCTGTCCCGGAAAACCAGCACCCATTCCTGCGTCATGTCGATCCAACTTTGTCACTGAGGTTACCGTAGCGACTTCCACGTCGGCTAATTGATTGTTGGGTTTAACGCGCCGACGCAACGCAGGCGATGAGGCGCGCCGTAGTGGAGGGCTCCGGATTAATTTTGACCACCTGGGGATCTTTATCGTCCACGTCGGCTAGAGACTTTGCTCCATCGATTACGTCTCAACATAACGATCACAAATACCTACCGGTATCACCTCGGCCTAACCTGGAACCCACATTGCGGCGACTGCGGTTCACCGGAAGCAGTCGAGTACATTTTACTGGAGTGCTCTACATACTGTCAAGCAAGAAACAACCTCGCACAGAAGATCGAGTGCCTCAGCCACAGTTGCCTAACTTTAAAAGCCCTTTTGGGACTATGACCATCTCCCTCGTCTCAGCGTAATTGGTTAACCGCATTATTTGAATACCTCAATGACATCGGTGTCGCTGAAGTGATATAGGACCAGAACATCCTTACACTGTGCAACTGCCTATAGACTTTTCACGCGTCGCACTCACGTGTCGCATTTCCTTCTTCCTTCTCTCCCTTCCGCCTTGCTTCCTATTGTAACTTTGTTCCCTCCTCCCCACCCCGCAGAGTAGCATGAAGGCGTTAACAAGCCGGCAGACCTCTCTGATTTCCTCTAATAAAGAGCTTTATCTCTTTTTCTCTCTCTCGTCAGCGTAGAGCACAGCGGCCAAACAGGCTAGCGCCGTATCTAATCGCTCACGGGGATAACAGTCTGAGACATGGTTTCTGCTATCAAAGTTCACTTCTCCACGGACTGGCCGCCTAGCTTTCGCTACGCCCTCGAAGGTCCCTCACGAACACAAACCAGCCGTTGCGCTGCCGCGCAGTGAGTGAAAAACATTTGGCAGCTGAACCAACGCTCCACGCACGTTTGTCCCGGTAGTAATCACCGGTAACGGAATAAAAGTGTCGACTTTGCACGACAATGGTGATACAGAACAAATTTTTCGACCGGCATAAGCAAACAAATTCTAAAAACCCGCTACAAAAATACAAGCGTAAACATTTCACCCATGAAAAGTTGATTATGAAATATGCGTAAATGAGGCAAGTTACCGCGTCCGTTATATTTTCTAGGTGCTGCTGGGATCACAAAGCCCACTGCAAACCCATAAAGCACGTAACTGTACCCTGTAAAGAACACGGTGCCGTAGGTCGGTTTTAATACGAGGCACGTGAATGATCAATCATTGCAGTCAAACGAGAAAAAATCCCCCGCATTTCCCCCAAGGGGAAGAATGTGAAAGTGCGAATGCACGAGTTGAATTTGCGCGGTTCGGTAATGTTCGCGAAAGAGAGATCACACACACACACACAACTACAAAGAAAGAAAGATGCATTTATTCACAGACACCTATTTGTGTTGTCGTTGTACTTGATTGCTAGAGCGGATCTCAGCTTTGAAATTTCGTGTCAGTACTCCTTTAAGCGGGTGCATTAGCCCTTCTCACGCCCGATTCCTGGCCAATCCCCCACGTGGGTATGTGCCATGTCAGCGGCCAGGCAGCGCGCGCCCATCTCCCCCGTTGCCAAGGGAGACGAGGAGCGCGCGCACCCGCAGCTGTTGCTATGCGGACGGCGGCGGACGCTTCAGGCTCGCTTAAGAAGTGCATTCGCACTTAAAAATGGACCAATGATGGTATCCAGCATACGCTTTCGCTTCATGAATAGGCTCTAACTTGTTATAGTAAGCAATGTAATCCTTGCGTTTTGCCTTGCGTGAAGTAATAGCGCACATGAGCTTTCGAGTCTGGCCTTGTTGCTGGCTTCGACACGTCACTTTCGTCATTCGTGTGCACTGTGGCCAACCAGATGCAGGGACATTTATGGCAGTGACCCTTCTGTGCAAATATTTCGTGTGGCTGGAAACAAATTTAGGCAGCACGGGGACAGTATTTTTGTGCTGGTGACAATCCGTCATAGGGCTTCATACAGCGATTCCGGCGTCGTACGGGACGAGAAACACCACGTGACCACAAGCAAAGCACGCGGGCAGTAGGTTTTCTTTTCTGTTGTATGTTGACTACAGGGGTCCATGCGTTCTTCAGACCATTGTCGCTCTTGGTTTTTCAGCGCATACGGGCTCGCACTGTTGGCACGGCTCGTACTGTTTGGCCCTGCGGGTGTTTCAGTAAATAGGTGCCCAGGATGCCTTCGGCAAAGTATGTTCGCTCACTGCAATTGGATAACTAACGCGTCGCGGGACTGGGGCGCGCCACACTGAACGTGCCAAGACGGAGTGATAACACCGGGCGAAGCATACATACCGTATATTTACGATTCTAACGAGTACCCTTTTTTTTTTGTTAAAAGTAGCCTTCAAATTTGCGTGCGCATTACAATCAGGCTTAAAACCGAATCGGCTTCAAGGAGGCCAGCAGCATATCCATGGACGCGAACTCCTCCCAAAATACAACTCCACCCAATCTAAAACAATACCTAACATCCCATGAGTAAATTTTGGTGCACCCCTTCATCAATGGGCATACCTTAGCAGCCTGTTGCACATATTTCTGCCGCTGTCATTAGCACGTCGTTGCAGTCGCTATGGGTCCGAAGAGGTACCAATATGAAGCGTCCATCAAGCGCAAGGTAATTTTACTTGCCGAAAGCGAGGGGAACGAGCGGCACCATGCACACTGGGCGTCCCGGAAAATATGAGTGCGCGATTGGCGTAAAAAAGGCAGGGTCATATTTTCATGCAAGGCTTCACCGGCCCTGAGCCCGAGCTTTCGAGAGCTTGAAGAGCCCAGCGCGAATTCATAAATTATCAGCAAATAAACCACCAGCTTGTCACGTCTGAAATTACGAAGGTCACTGAGGTACTGGAAATCGCAAACGCTTTCAATGTTCCCCGCTCCAGTTTAATGCCAGCAGGAGCTGGATAAAAAAGTTTGTGAAGAACAAGGGGTTTTGGTGTCATAGTTGCGTGCGCCAAATAAAATTTCTTCTGTCAGGTATGTGGTCATGTCTTTTACACGGTACCGTATAATCCACATCAAATTATTTTTGAGAATTTTCCAAAGTAATCTTACCTGCGCGTTGCAATCGGGGGAGAGTTAGAATCGTGCAAATAGGTAAGAGCGGCGGCGTTGTATTTCGTCGACGATCAAGGAATGCTACGTGTCGTTGCACCAGCACGGCCAACAGAACACGCATTTTTACAGAGAACAAAACGGACCCATTATTCTTGCAGAAATGTGCTGACACTAAGAGCCAAATCTGACGCGTACTCACATTCCGCAATGCATACTTAAAAGCCTATTTAAAACGACACAAAACAAGAAAATAAGATCATACAGACACGCGCACACATCAAGCCCGCCAGTGCATAATTCTCTAAAAGAACGGCAAATCGTCAGTTTCTTTTTGTCTGTTTTTTTTTTCTTGACCCACCACGCCACCTCAACTTTAACCCCACCCCCCCTCCAGACAAAAAAAAAAACTTAATTTCTCCAAGGCCTCGTGACTAGAGCCCTAGAAGCAGCGCGGCCGCGCTCGCAGCCTGCTTGGATATAAGGAGGCTGAACTCACATCCATCTTGCGTCAACAAATTTTTATTGCTACTAGTACTTCATTTATCCTCTCACACGTAATGCTGCTACTCCTCGTTCATGGCCACGGCTGTATACCAAGGTGTACGCTTATAATTAGTTACTCTTTTCTGGCCTGATATTCCTCCGTTCATTCCCTTCTCCAGTGATCATGCTCGCATTGATTATACCCCTTAAATGTCTCTCCGACGGTTCCCGCATGGCGTAGACAAGTTGCACATCACGAAGCATAGGCCTGCGCACATTTATCGTGCTTTTGAAGAACTAGATCCCTTTAACCCCTTTTTTATTGGGTACGCTCCCGGAATCTCTATAGGTCCGCTGCGCCACGATACGTCACAATGTGGCCAATTCGCTGAGACCGGCGGCGCGAATTCGGTGACTGACAAAGTCCATGCGCAAAATTTATCTCCAAAATACTGTCTACTCTGTCACAGTATTCAGTAAGAGCACGTTTTGGCCTCCATAGGTCCGAGAAGTTTGCGTGACATTTGTAATGATTCAAATGAAAGCAGTCAGATATATACTCTTGGCGGCGCATTTTTTCCCCATTGTCCGTTCTTCTCGCTTCCCTTGTTGAGTGAACCGATGCTGCTCCGCTTCGATTTCTCTCTTTCGCGGCCCGGGCGGCCGGAGACGCTTCCTCTTCCGGCGGCTTGCCGCAAAAAATTAAAGCCGTTCCACTCAATGTGAAAGCTGTCGGAAGTGCAGAGCAGTGATTCGCCATAATGGGCTGTACGGCCGTTATCCGCTTACTGCTTCTACCCTACGTAAATTTTCTCCTAACACTTCCTCCTATCCCCTCCTTTATATCCCCCTCCCCTCCCCCCACGGGCTTGATAAGGTGTCGGCACCCCGCGCCAGACAGTTTCGAGCCCTTTTCTCCCCCCCCCCCCCCCCCCTCATACCCCCTCCCCCACTCAAAACCTCATCGCATCGCATTTTCCCGCCTTCGCAGTGCTCGCGCGCTCCCTGCCTGAAACTGCGCCAGCGGGAGTTCTGTTCTCTTTGTGCCTTTTTCCCCGCACGTTCCGGCGTTGCACTGCCACATTTTGCGTTTACTATCGTAAAAACCAACCCAACTGGCGTCCTTAACTAAAGGAACGCGGGCGCTGCCGGTTAATTACGTATATTTTTCCTGAAATGTACCTATAGTTTTCTTTGCACTAAACAACGGGAAGATGTATGACAAGCGCCAGCGTTTCACGAGTTTTCGAACGCTTATATTTCTTTCAAAGCCTTCCTTACTTCTTCGGTCGTTACTGGTGGGATGTCTATCTCCTCTGAACTACTTTCTCGTCCGGCATTATCCTGGATGTCCCGGCTACTGTAGCCGGGACATTTAGTATTGGGACATTTAGTACTGTACTGTACTAAAGTGCTCTGCACTTAAAACACTGGCTTGCAATCAACCCCGCGTCGAACTGGCACAAGTGCATGCTTTCGACGCTGCTTCACGTCCACTAGCGAATCGCGGACAGCAGCGTAATATGTGCCTAATGTCCTCACTTTTAGAGCATGCTGGTCATAAAGACGTGAACACCCAGTCAAGCTTCAACAAGAAGCCGCGGGTGAACGCAACGTTCAGTGGCACCGGGTGCAGCACAGCACGCCCTCGGTGCGCTGGCGAAGACCCCGCGGAAGCCGGAAGTTGCACTTGCGGTCTATCGCGTGGAAGGGCGCGTATCTTCTCAGAAGATCCTTGCAAGCCGACAGCTGGAATCCTCACCGCAGATCAAATACAGCTGCTTTTCTAAGCATGATTGTGCGAGCGTAGTGGGGAATCTGGTTCCGTTTAATTGTGCTGCTTTAATTATAGCTTAAAAGTAACACGATATTACTCTGTTATTTCGCCGGCGACGTCACTGCTAACGTTGAGAAGCGGGAAATGTAAACATTACTCGATATTAGGAATCTTTTTTTTTGGGGGGGGGGCGGGGGGGGGGGGGGGGGGTCGAGAAAAGATGTCCTTCGGGGCTGATACGGAGTTGAGCGAGTTATCAAAGGCTACTTCTTTCACATAGAACGAGGATGCATTATTCCCATAGAAGGAAAAATCATTGATGTGCTACAATGCATCTGAGTGACTAAATGCCGCATATATAATGGTCACATTTAACGAGCCCTGATATACTATTTACTTTTTAAAAATTCTCCCTGCGTTGGGCCATTTGACAATAAAAAAATGTCATGTTTGCATTGAGTAATGTCGAAGCGCAGGCGACATCTTTTAAGACAAATCACGGTATGCTGGGCCTCGACACCGGTGCACTTCGCTTCTTAGATCGCGATAGTTTATCATTCTGGCGCAGCCACCGCCCTGTTTCAGTGGCTAAGAGGTTGTGCTGCTGAGCACGAAGACGCGAATTCGATTGCAGCCATGGCGGGGTGATTCATCCACGGCCCTCCACCGTGGCGCGCCTCGCCGCACAGGTGAACTTGCGCGCGGAAAGCCCCCTTGATTTATCATTTAGGGCGTTGCCGAGAAGCGGACCCACTGACCTTTTTTAAAAGTGTGTTCAGCGGTTTCATTGGGCTGCGCTTAATTAGTCAGTTGGTATTCGTCATTCGCCAAAGTCGCACTGCTGGTTGCAGTGCCTGGGTAATGTTTTATATCTCAAATTATGTGTTATCAATTAAATGAAAACGAAACGTACCGAACAAAAGCCGGAAATATGTGTGTCCGCCCGTTGGGAGGAAAATGCAGTCGATATAGGCCTTCGCATTTGCCACGTCAGGTTACGGATGTAGGCGGGTTCTGTCGAGACTGAATTTCAGTATAGTACAGTCCCCGATTCGTCACATTGATCATTTGTTGCATGTGCCATAGGTATACTTCATTCGACGATAAGCGATCGGGTGCCACGGGCACTCGACTAACACCACAGTCGCACCGCCCAACAACAATCAAACAAAAAAAATATTGCTAGACCAGATGTCCGCCACTATTTTTAGGGAGTTAACTTTTTCATGAAACTGATTTGATAACTGCAGTTTAAAACTGGATGGCAACCGCAAAAGCCCACAATGCCAGAAAAGTAGGAGAAAAAAGAGAAGAAAGCAGGCAGCGTTCACAAGCAAGCAAGCCGAAACAAGTGCATTCAGTTTTTGTTGTTATGCAAACACGGTCTGCCCCACACGCAGACGCCCGAGCTGTCAGTGGCTGCCTGGCCGCCGTCTCCCGCGACAAGGCCTTGTCGGGGCGAGCCCGCAGGTCGGCGTTTTCCTCGACTTTCGGCTCGCTTATTTATCTTCCAGCGGCACCACCCGCCCATCACGTACAGCGCTTGCATGGGTGTAGTAGCTTATAGCAGGGGCGCTTCGTTTTCCCCTCGGGCGGCGCTCTTCCGGCCGCCAGATCGTGTGGCCCGGCGTTTCCGTGTCCCGCTGAAGGTCGCCCAGTGACCCAGACCTCGAGTCGCAGGGACCGGTCCCCCGCCGCCGCAGAGGACGAGGAGTGGCCGAGTGGTGGCTGGTGTCCGCAGTGTGCGCTGCTTCCGCCGCTCCTGTTCAAGAACGGCTACACAGCCGCACCCTCCCCGTTATCCGCTGCCTCCCCTTTCGCTCAACCCGTACATCGCGCATTTGGGTGCCAGTGGTGGAATAATAACGGAGAACCCACGGCAACAAAGTTTGGAGCCCCTTCAAGTGAACCTTGTTGACACTCTTGTTGACTGCTGCATTTCGGCTGCATTCTGCCTTTTCTCGTTTTGCACGTGTACTTGCCATGCATTGAGGACGGTTATAAGCAGTTTCGAGAGCTTTTGTAACCACAGCCCTCTCTCTTGCCACCTGCGAGCTGCTTTTCGCCGCTCACGACGAGGTAGAAAATTGAAGCAACGCGTCTAATGGCTGCCAAGTCCGACGCTGCGCAGGCATGCGGGCATAGTCGCTAGGTATACGGAAGATACTGGGATGACGAAAATATGCGAAGAGGTTGTAAAAGCGAAGTTCACACCTCACATATGAGCCACGCCATAGGGGGAAACCTTGCGTTAATGTAACCGTTGAAATTCTTGCTTATGAGTTATGTTTAGGCTCTGCCAGAATGACGTCGCCTCAGCCCAGAATCGCACCGGCAACCTCGAGTGCGTCAGCAGTGCAGCCATTGAGCTGCCGTGAGTAGGTCTTTCAAAGAGGGCTAAACTGACTGCTTTTTGTTGTTACTGATTTTTTTTTTTTTGCCGTTTCGAGTTACTCACACTTGAATTGTCTGCGAGTCGTGGCAAAACTGTAAAGAGTGAACATCAGTTCGCCAGAGTCCAGAGGTAAAGGATGGGGTGAAAACATAGGGCTATACGCCATCCCTTCACTCTTGAGGGCATCAGTCGGTCTGCTTTCCCACACCACAACGTTATAACCGATCATTGTGATCGAAAAAGCAACTAAGGCCAATCATGAGACCCAGCTTCCGATTTTATTGCAAAAGTTCGGTCTTCGCTAGTGTATTCGAAATACGAGCGTGGCGTTTTGCATTGAGCTGTGTCCAAGCGCAGATCAAACTGTTAGTCAAATCGCACCTCGTGCCTGCCAAGTTCTCAAATTTGTTTCTTTGGAAGAATACATTTAATGGCAAAGGCCAGGTTAGCCGAGCCATTTCGCTTAGCTTGACATACGCCATGTACGTTGGAAGCAGCAATCCAGTGGCGCAACCAAGGGGGGGGGGGGGGGGGGGGGCAGGAGGGTACAAGTGCCCCGGGCGCCACTTGGGAGGGGCGCCGAGCCGAGTCCTCCCAACACGTGCCCGAGGGAAAAAAGCGGCAGCGGGTTACCGTATATATATATGTCACCGCAGCGGGGCGGCACGGCCGCGAAAGTCACTGTGGAAGAGAGCTCCAGTTTGGGCTTGTTGGCGCGACATTGTAGCAAAAGATGAGCGCTGAGGATGACAAGGACGACAAGAGGGGTCGCACATGGGGCGCAATGTCGGGGGACACACACGGTCGGGGGACACACACGGAGCGCTAGCGCCCCGCGCACCTACCGGCATAGCGCCCCGTATGTGTCCCCCTCTGTCCGTCCTTGTCATCCTCGGCGCTCATCTTTTGCTACAATGTCGCTGTTCAAGCAGGTAAATTGCTTTCCTTGTCATGAAGCGGCGCCACCTATGTGTGAATACTTAGGTACGGAGTCCAGGAGGCAACCCCAGAGGATATCCAGTGTGTGTGAGTGCTGCATCATATGTTCTTTCTGTTTTCGTTTGTATTCCAGAAGCGAGTGGTGGGAGCAGGGGGGAGAGGGGGGCGCTCTTAAAATTCGCACCCTTACAATTCGATTAACCCTTGGCAGGTATTCATTATTATTATTATTATTATTATCATCATCATCATCATCATGAGGGGCGCGAAAATATATTTGCCATGGGCGCCATCCTATCTCCGCCACTGCAGCAATCGGTCGTTCAGGTACATTGCAACGGAATTTTTAGAGTGTTGTGTTTTGCTCTCTTTTCATCGCTCTCCGGGTTCCCACAAGTAACTGGGAGTCGACGACATAGCAACAAGCCCGGGAACAAAACTAATCAGGGGGTTTACAGTAATCACGGGGTTCGCTCTGTCATCGATATAGGACATCAGTTCGTCTCGTGATGGTCGTCCCACCCTACCGCTGTCGAAAAATTTCCAGAATATTCATCTTTTCCGCTCCTCCGCTCCTTCTCAAGCATGGCGTGCACCGTCAACCGTGACTTCAAAGAGTGTTTCTGCAGGGTTTACTTAGTATTGCTTCCTCATCTTTTAGGCGGTGCACCGACTGTACACCAAGCACTCACTCAGCTCCCCATATACAAACTGAACCTATCCACAGATGCCGGCCTTCTGCACACAGTTCAGTTTTCCCAAAGAAGAGAGGACAATGGATGATCTCGAGGTTAGTTCGTAGGCCCACCTCCTTGCATTTAATTGGGCTTTTCACTTCCTTCGCGGCCAGCTTACCAAACCTTCAGTCCCTGTGTGAATACTTGGCTGCTCTCATTCCACCATTTATGTCATGGCATTTTAAATGTATCCTCACTCACTCATTCATCATTTCGATTGGCCAATACGCAGACCCCTATTGGAGTACTGTAAACTATATGCATGGCTTCATCATCGAATGCGTGCTTTCCTATACGTTGAACTTAATCCCAAATCTCTTGCATGTCCTGAATATACACGCAGAGGTTTTTCAACGCAGTGTTCTTCAAAAGAAACTATGGGAGCAATTGTAATGACGATTTCGCCGGCGGTTCTATACCGCCATGCGGACATTCTATGCAAGAAAGTCTAGAATAAAATTTATTAACGAAAATATATATTAATGACTTTGATGACGCCTACGAATCCAGACGTACTACAACGCAACAATTCCACACAACGCATCCCTCACCGTGTACCCCTACGAATGCCCATCCTGGACAACCCCCAACACTACATACCACTTAGTACGGGCTTGACCCTATCACTCAAACCGAATCCTTTCCCATCCCTGGAGCAGTGGAAGTGCGAGCTGACCAGCTGCCGGCCAGAGAAAGAGAAAGCATTTAGTATTTCCCAGTCGGTGGCCTAGGTCCAGGTCAGCTAAAATGTGTAAGCTGATACAGCTCGGTCTTCGTAGTATAGGCCATCCTCGGAAATCTTCACATGCGATGCAGGTCAACTTTCTGCATGGATCGCGAAAAAAAAAGAAAAAAAAAAGGGCTGCCTTGGCTCGCGGCTCCTTAGACTAGAAAGGCCAACCGTTGCACTATCTTCCGCCCTAATATACGTTTATCACCGACAACTTTGTAATTGGCTGCTTTAAGGCGCATAGAAAAGTGTAAGCAGACAATAACCGGAATGACAGAGTATGAAGAAATACCTAATCTAGCGTGTGGTTTGGACGGGTGGCCCGGAAGTCGGCCCTGAAATACGTTGGCGTTGATGTCCTATTTTGGGGTCGCCCGGTACGTACGCAACCTGGCGTGGAACACTTCATAAATTAAATGTTTAATTCAACAAATATTTTAGTAATTAATATTGTTGCTATTGTGCACTTTTCCTTCGTATAACGTCGCCTCGCCGTAAACCATCTGCAAAAACGGCATTATCATGGCTCTCTTATCATATATGTAGCCGCCGCGGTGGGTGCCTTTCTGATGTAGCCTAGGCGAAAGAAAAAGGCGTCCGTGTGTTTAGATTTCGGCGCACATTACATAACCCGGGTGGCTTAAATTAGTCCGCCTACCTCTTCAATATGGCGTGCCTATCACCCGGTCTACTTAGGCGCCTCTACGACCCGCGTATGAGCGTTGTACTCATAGTTCGCTTCGAAACGAATTGTGTAGGATAACCTGAAACATACTACTAATGAGTACGTTTTGTGCACACTGTGTGAAAGGCGTTTCTTTAGCACCGCGCCTGTTACCTGCGCTAGAAAATACCGTAACGCCAACTCGTGACCTGACCCTACATCTGAAGAACAGACCAGTCGGAAAGAAAGAGGCGTCATCCAGCTTCCCAGCGCTCAATTAAGCGTTTTAGTTGAATTACAGGCAGGTTCGCCCGTGTGGGTATTTTGGCGTGCTAGATTAAACATGCCAGTCAGAAACAACAGCGCAGCTGAGTCGGGGACAAAACGAAGGCTTGGGTTAGGCACAAAGGCTCGGCGCTAGTGTGTCCCGCGTCTCAGCGGCGCTGTCTTTTCTACTGATCGTGGCCGTGTGCCCGCTCTCGTTGCACTGCGCGAGCGAGGATTCGCGTTCGCAGCTTCCTGACGACGGAAGGCTCAGCTCCCGGGAAAAGCGTGCGAAGCACTGACTCTCGAGATTCTCACGAAACGGATGCTCACGCGGGCCCTGTCCGGGGCATTTCCGGCGTCATACGTCAGCAGACGCCTTTGCGACGGCTTATTGCCCCAAGTCGCATGCAGCTTCCCCTGCGGTATGCAGTGCCACCTCCCCCCCGCCCCCCCCCCCCCCCTAAAAAGAAAAAAAAAAAACTCGGTCTAGGCGACGCTCCCTTTTCCAGCAAACATTCTAAAGCGAAGCTTTTTTTGCCCCACTTATGGCGACCGTCCACATTAAAACGCACTGCAGGAAAGGCAGCTACCTCTAGCGACGATGATGATCGTGGGTTAACTAAGTGAGGGGTAGTTGAAACGCGAAGCCTTCTTTGGGTCGAAAGTCAATGTCTTCAAAGCCCAAATTCAAATCGTTACGCATACAACGTGCTGCAGGAAAGCCAACTTACACACTCGGGTCCACAAAGGCACATCAAGCACTTAGAAGAAAATAAAAACAAACACTTCCTGTGGTCGGAATCGAACTTGCATGGTTCCCTGGCGTTATGAAGCTGACGCCTATCCGATTGCGCCATTCCCACACTATTTTTTTTTGTTTTCCGCGTGGTATTCTTGCACTACATGTCAATGTAGGAAATGATATTTGCAACACATATTTACAACTACGTACACATACAAATGAGTTGATTACAAGATGAAACACAAAATTAAACACAATGAACAATTATGTACACTTGGTTTAAAACGGCGGCAACAGTGAACGACTAATGAGGAGGGGATACCAGTCAGGGCGACAATCATTTTGGTCATACATGCCTGTAAGATTAACGATCATTTGGCAGAAGTGTGATCTGGAAGAAACCATAGGCTCAGCGTGCCTGTCCAGCATTCACGTTTTCCACAAACTATGCAGAGCGATTAGAAGAAAAAAAAAACAATCATATGGCACATCACCGCCTGCGGATGATACGAGATACCGTATACCATGTGGAGTCAATTCAAAGTTCTTCTTTAGAGTTCTTTGGAGGACATCCCAAAATAGTATGGCATTCTTACAATTGATGAAGCAGTGCTCAATAGTTTCCGGTACATCGCACGCCGTCGAATCAGTTTGTATTTTGGACCTTGATTTTGACTCAGGTTGCGCGGGTGAAAGCTTCGGGTTTTAACCATCTTTTTCTCTTAAGAAAGAAGCTTTGATTTTTTTTTTCTTTCACCCCAGTTGTAGTGCTCTTCTTGCATTGAATAAACGTAATCCACCGAAAATGTTGTTCATCCATTACCGCGCATACGCATGCTAGACAAATAATTTTTGGCCCCGCGTTTTCGGGAAGTGATTCGTACCGGAAATAATTTCCAGTACGCGTGATGCAGCGCACTGCCAAAGCTTTGCTCGAAGAAGGTGCTATACACCAGCGTCCTCTACCTCTGTGCGAAGTTTAGCTTGAACAGGGCTTTGTCACATCGGCTACCAAAATTTCAGGCGAGAACGTTCTTTTGTTTAGGACGTGCGCTTCAGATGCCGCGCCTCTTGCCACCGTCAACGTACACTGACATAATTAGGTAAAACGGTGGAGTTTGCCCGTATTGAAGTCACCAGACTACTAAGTAGTTCGAAGGGCAGGTTGGAGCCATGGTAGGGTAAAAAGAAAAGAACATCTCTCAAGCTGAAAGTATGATGCACATTGTGATGGTAAAGGGAAGCTGGCCACCATTTGATTGCATGTTTAGAGCAGTTCAATCGTCCGATCATAGTGTCGCTCCACACTAACGCCATTCCTCCTCTCCTGTTGAGATAAGGGCCACAACGCATCGAGTAGGGGCGCCACTGAAATCCCCTTAGCGGCCCGTTTAGAAAGCAGCCGCGGGAGTCTCCGTCCCGCTCACCACACTCTTCCAACGACACCTTTCATCGCTTGTGAACTGCGTACCCTGTATACTTACAAAAATGCGTCCGCCGAACGATCAGCTGTTCGTTCAGTAGAAAAACAAAAGGAAAGTGAACGCGAGATTTGTGTGTGTGATTACTAAAACGTTCATTGCTTGATTTCGCTCCGCATTTGTGCACAGCGTCCCCCTCCCCTCCCCCGCCCATGTCCCCGCCCATGCCCGAAATAGCAGTGCATTTCGCGTCTAGTTGGTCTGGTGAATCCTACCTGGCTTAAGTTTCGACGAACGCCTTCAGCATATTAGAAGCTGCACTGGGTTTTTTCGCTCCCTTTAGAGCTATTATGTTTCTTCCA
Source organism: Haemaphysalis longicornis (assembly GCF_048455015.1). NCBI lineage: Eukaryota > Metazoa > Arthropoda > Arachnida > Ixodida > Ixodidae > Haemaphysalis > Haemaphysalis longicornis. The sequence continues at coordinate 248,461,680 of NW_027526203.1, read as the reverse complement.
GACTAGCACAGCGTTTATTTTTCCGTAGTTTCATTAACTTTCCTTGGTTTCCGCAAATATTTAACGAAGCACTGCCTTAAGGTTTTCGCGTGGCTTATATTCTTATAAAAGGCATACGTTATTGTCACGGATTGGGTAATCACATCCTTGAAACATATTTTTCTGCGATGTATATATTCGAAACGAAGAGGCATTCGTTGTCCGCGCTGCAAAACGAAACCAGCCTCATTGGACCAGTATCACTGGCCCAATGAGGCTGGGCCAGTATCAGGTCTAAACGAGGCGACAGTAGAATTCACTTGTGCCTGGCGTATTCGAAAGTGACAGTGGTGATATGCTACTGCCGTCGCCTACTCCTGGAAGAGCGGCGACAAAGCGCGCAGAACCGCGTCCTTGGGTAGCTCTTGTTGGCGTTCGAGTACGCCACGAAGACGCAGCAGCTGCTTTTTAAGTGACCTAAACGTACTCTTTGCTTATAGACGTCACTATAACAAGTTTTACAGGGCGCGGAAATGCGAAAAGAAGCGAAACAGAACCAAAACACTGCACGAGCCCCTATCAGCCCCGCAGCGCAAATCCCGTTACGTCGCGGAGAAGCGGCGGCAGGTGGCGCAGTGATCGTGAAGCTCTTACAACGCCGCGTCCCCGGAGGACGGATTCAAAAGGGTTACAGTTTTTTTTTTATTTTATTGACGGCGATCATGGCGACAACGATGACGTCATCATCATCATCATCATCATCATTATCACCAGCCTCATCATCACCGCGAAGCGACACCCACTGCACCCCCCCCCCTTCCCCCCGTCGTTTCATTTGTCGCTTCGCGCATTTGCCACAGCGCTTTTCTGCGGCTCACCCTACCTGCAGAGAACCCCAAAGCGACTGCCCCAACCCCAGAACACATGCATTTGCATGGCGCTACCCCGTCGTTCCAAAGCGATGCCCCGTCGTTTTAGAGAATTCGGGCCCAGGGGCCGAATTCTCTAAAACGACGAGGCGTCGTTTTGAAACGACGGGGTAGCGCCATGCAAATGCATGTGTTCTGGGGTTGGGGCCGTCGCTTTGGGGCGACCCGCAGGGGCAATCACCGCCGAAAAGCGCTGTGGCAAGGGCTCGAAGTGACACCCACTGCCCCCCCGTCGCTTCACTTGTCGCTTCGCGCCCTTGCCACAGCGCTTTTCGGCGGTGATTGCCCCTGCGGGTCGCCCCAAAGCGACGGCCCCAACCCCAGAACACATGCATTTGCATGGCGCTACCCCGTCGTTTCAAAACGACGCCCGTTTTTTAGAGAATTCGGCCCCAGTACTCGCACTCGGAGCATAAGGGCGCTTCTAGGGCGGCCAGAATATTGCGAATGACATTCGTGAAAGGCTTCAGCACCACAACATTTTCCCACTTTTGGGTTGCTTTCTGAGCAAGGGGAGATGGATGGGTCGACTTGTCAGCCGCACGCAGTGACTCACTCGATGCGCTAATCAGCGGGACCGCAGGCCAGGCTTTCTTCACGCTTTGTTTCCGTCTTCCGGTTATCAGACACGAAGAGTGACATCCGTAGTGGGCCGCGAAGTGCTGCGGCAGCGAGATCGCCCCCTTGCTATCGTCTTTTTCGAACCGTAGCAGCGGCTTCCTTGTGTGAAGTAGCCTCGCGCCATTTGCTTCACGTCCGCGAGTTCCCGCATATACGGTGTGGGCAGTCCATCGGAGAGGCGTCATAAGAACCTCTACAGTTCGTGCACTTTAAAATTGAGGTGGTGCATGCGTTTTTCTCAGGTCCCGAAATTTGGGCGGGCAGTTGCTTTTCTACAGACCCCACTTACGTGAATGATTCATAAGCACTCATGGCACTGCAGCGGCCTTGGTACATATGGCCGAACCATATGCCAAAACTGGGCTACTTGGCAGACGAGGGGATGGAGTCGCCCTTGAAAATGAGCGCGGCACGGCGTAATTTGCCTAATTAAGCGTGAGACTTGTGAAGCTTCAACTCAGTCAGTCAGAGTTTTCACGAGTATCGGTAAATCCTAGTCACCAATATTGACGTCACCCACTATTACACCGCCAATTTCAGTGGCCTGCCGAAAAAGCTCGGGAGCATTTCTGTGTTCTAGATGGACCGCTAATACATTCTTGTTGCCCTACCCTCCCTTCCTTGATTGACTTCCGCAGGCACCTCGCCGTCTAGAAAGACAGCAACAGCCTGCTTGGTCAAGAGCCCCATGTTTGTGTTAGTGGCACTTCCCGGCACGGGTAGGATGGAATGATCTTCTCCGTGTAGTCTTCACAGCCCACTAGATCGACATTGGGCAGGACTTCGGGGGCCGTGTCTTAGCCATTAGGCTTAATTCGGTCTCGCACTCATCGTCGGAGTCGGTCTCGCTGGCCGCAGTGTCCATCCGTCGCATCACTCGGGAGACCATTGCGCTTCCCCGCGGAACGGTGTAGTTTGTAAAACAGGGAGCTGATGTAACGGTTCTCACTGGGCACTTTATTTGTCCCCATGTCACGGAGCAGCTGGTTCAATTCCAACGGCAGCGATATTGATGGTGGGCAAAATCGTAAAGTTCCAATCCTCAAACTAGCTTCTTGGATAGGCTAAAGACCGCAAGATGATAACGGAGCTGTCTACAATAGCCAATACATATTTAAAAAAAATAGTATACCTTATTCAGCCAGTTCTCTGTATAACAATTAGGTGCGAAAATTCTTAACATCAGTAATGGAAAACATGAGAACGAGGGCTATATGGTGGGGCGACCTTGATCATCTTGGTTTGTATTATACATACATGCATACATACATACATACATACATACATACATACATACATACATACATACATACATACATACATACATACATACATACATACATACATACATACATACATACATACAAGCTGCAGTTTTGTTTCACGTTTGAATGTCTTCTCAAAGGGCTTTTAAGTCTTAAATTTCTTTTTAACAATTTGCTGTGTTTCGAGTTCGACTGCTTTGATTTTGTGTATGGCACTTAAGAATTCATTGATTACCCAATACCTCCACGATGTTTTCAAATTGTCATCTTTAATGTGTTCTTTACAAATCTCTGTTGAATCCTAAAAAACTCTTTTCGACTTTGCAAGAATGTGGCATAAAAAGAATGACATACAAATGAACCTTTGCATACGTCGCGCTTTATATGTCCCTGTATTGCGGGCTCCATGGCAGATCTATGATGTATGGGAAATCAGCACGCCGAAGTACTGTTTTCCTATAGATGCGCAATCAGGACTCGTTTTGTTAAGTATGAACCTGAATTACTTAAATTGGCGACTGTTTTCCAAAGTTTATCAAATTTTTCCGGACGTTCAAATCTTTTCTAAAGCCTCAATCTCGCAAACCTCTCAGGCTTTAACAAATCTATTATAAGCAGAAATGTACCTATTATATCCAAAGATGAGCAAGTGAGCTCAGTAGTTCCGACCTCAGCTTGAACTCAAATGAGTTTCCTCGTGTCACTCAACCTCAACCTCATCGTCATAAAGACAAACTCACCTCAACTCCTTCACCTTCCTCACCCTCAGCTTTTGTCCTCTCCTTTTCCTCAAGCACAATTAGGCCTTGGTAACATCAAGTTGCCTTGAAGCTATAATGGGGAGTCAGCGTGTATACGCATGATGTAGGCAGGCGTATGGTTAGCCTACTGGCCTATCCTGTGCATAACATTGACATACGCTACCACAACCACTTGATGCAGAATTTCCGCTCGTTTTGTTGAGCATGTAGAGGTTTCCATACTATAAGCAAGAAATACGCTACATGTTAGGTGCTTCTGAAAGAAACATTATAGCAACGGCTGCGCATACATATGCTTGCTTCGCTTCAAGTGACGTCGCAATACTGTTGGCTTCTAGCGCGCCCTTAGTCCCCGGTTCGGTTGTCTATTTCGTACTCCGCAGACTGTCCTATAATCCGGCCATTGCTTCGACTTGCTGCCGTAGTAGACACCATGTCGGCAGCAAACCGTGCTTGGTACAGCTGCCGCAGGCTTGGAGGCCGATGCTTGTACATCTTCACGGCGTTCATCAGTGGGTCTGCTGGGGACCCACCCGTGACTACATATAGGTCACAGATACCCCCCCGTTCCCGAAGTGTTTACCCACTAGCAACCAGCCCATGAGCCACGGGTGATGCCCTAGTAATAGGGCAGGTCGATCCCCCCTTACCCACTGATTACTGACCAGGGACTCACTTCTGGGTCAGTGCTAGGCCACCAGTGACACATCGATGAGTCAGTGATCACCGGGACCCACCAGTGGCCCACACACAACCGCTGAATTTTTTTCTGCCTGATTAGAGGGGCAGGCAGACAAACGGATGGACGGAGCAAAATTTAAAGGAGTACTGACAAAGATTTTGTTGCCTCTTTATTGCTTTTGTCGATGCTTAATGGCCTGGCGAACCCGAAACAGCACTTTAAATACTTGAGCACGCGATAATTAATTACATTGAACAACCTGAAAATCGTACGTTTAGGCTTCCCGCGCTTCCAGCCCGCAGGGCGCGGATGACAGAACCACTGTATGACCTCACCGCTTTGTGCGGACGTCAAAACACTGCGGAGGTCGTTGGAAGCGTTGTTTCGAGTCTTCGACCACGCCAGACGCCGAAGCTGGGCGGCTGAGCTGCATCACAGTCCTTCAAATAAGGACTCCGGCTGCATGAAGGCGTTAGGCGTATACCACTGTAGAGGAAATTTGATGACCGCTTTCTATAAAAGTTCTGATTTTTATCGGCGACTTTCCCGCGTGTGGAACTTTATTTTTTATCAAGAGTGCCTTTCTGGGCAGCGCTTATACCTGTAGCTCTGGCTACGTGCATCAGTTCGTAAAAGCGCCAGCGCCCGGTCGCCGCTCGCCGGTCCGCGCGTGTGAAGTGACGTCACGAGTTTCTGACGAGCGTTGGAGGCACACGGCTACGTTACTTCTTTTCCCTGCCCGTAGTGATATCACGCCGATGTCCATCTGCTGCGCGCCGCTCCGCATGCTGTTCCGTCAGCGCGATAAATTAGATCCAATTAAAGTATGTTCCACGCGTCGTAGGCCACTCATATTTCTGCCAGGGTATTCTATTGAGTAAAGGAAGCGAACTGTGTAATAAAATTAACACCTAAAATTGGTGTCGTACCCCTTCAAACCTTGAACAGCCCAAGAAACACTATGATTGTATTGAATTCCCTTTATTTTACACCCATGCTGCAATGTAGACCAGAGAAAAAAGATGCAGAAATTCAGGAAACTGTCAACTTACGCCGCTTGTCTTAAATTTTTATAGCCAGACTTGGCTATGAGTAGGGTTATCCTATCCTTGTGTAGTTTTCCTTTCTTTCTTTTCGCCGATGTTGTAAATTTGCATTATTAAAGTAATTAAGTGACTTCGCCATTTATGTACTTTGTGCAGATGCAGGGAGTTACACGGTTGGTCCGTTTTCGCGATTTTTTCATTCATTTTCCGTCGTTCTTGTCGAGGTTTTCAGTGCAAGTCAGATTACTCCAGTTTTCAGTGCAAGTCAGATTACTCATGAATTTCAAATCCAACAACTGGAAAACAAAATCGACTATTGTAGATTAGGTTTGCAAATCATACTAAGCCATTCTCTGAATGAGAGCTTTGAAACTTCTATTTTTTCTACGAAAATTGCATTTGGTGTTGCATGCAGCTGGTTACAAGTGCTGGAGCATTTGTGTTATTTTAATTGTTTTCTAGTTGTGTATTTTTAAATTCCCGTCAACCAATTATCTCCATCTACACTATTATAATAAGACAAGGAAGTTTAGAGCAGGGGTCGGCAACCTTTTGAGGCGGAGTGCCGAGTTTCATGAAGCCGGCACGGCGGTGCTTGACGGCAAATTGTGGGGAAGGGGGGGACATTGCATGCACAGAGAAACAAATCG